>NW_024608576.1:0-68258 GCF_018296145.1 Oncorhynchus tshawytscha
TACATTGTGATGTGTCGTGGGAATTATCAGAATTGGTTGGTAACATTTGTAAGATGTTTTATATCAAATGTGTGTAGGTTATTTCTCATAAGAATGTATTTTGTTGTACTATAGTGGTGGCCATTGGCAGTTATCTGTTCTATGTCAGGACTAAGTTGCATGGGCCGCAGAGAGGGGAGAGGTCAAAGTGTCATCATGTGTAAACATGTATTTTACTTCCCTACCTTTCCCAGTGGGGAAAGGAGGGTTTGCAGTGTCTGGAATCATTCTATGCTCCCTCTTTGTTGACCTGTAGGGTCAGTCTCCTATCTGTGTTTCCCTCTTATGTTGTTTCTATCTTAACCTTTAGCCTCACCCTCCTCTCCGTGAGTTTGTCCAATAGTTTGTATTTTGAGTGGGTTGTATATAAATGACAATTTGATATATGCCTGTTGATATGGGAGGAATTGGTTTATGGTTCTGGGGTTTGGGAAAGGAGACAAAGCTGAATGATGAGTTATGTCTATGCTGTCTGACTATGTGTGTCTTTGCTATTAAAAAGGAACTCAGTTGCATTGTAAGGGGACTCTCAGAGAATTCACTGGGGAGACACTGAATTTATCTGAGAGTCATAGGATTGTGATAAGAGCTCATATAATTAAAGATGGACTTTTATAACTAACTCTGACGTGTGTGTGTGGTTTGCTCCCATGATTTGGTAAATAGAGGAAATTTCCACGACAGATGTCATATTACTGTATTGAATTATTGTTTTTAAATATTTAAATATTGATGTCACACGTGTATCATTTGTACAGTTCTTTATTTTTTTTCAAGTGTATCGTATAGTATATAGTATATATATGTATAGTAGTAGTTCTTTATTAAAAATGTATTTATTTGTTACATTTGACTGAATAAAAACAGCAGATATATATTATTACTGTGTAAAACCTAGCAGATATATATTATTACTGTGTAAAACCTAGCAGATATATATTATTACTGTGTAAAACCTAGCAGTACTACTGATTTCTCTGAGAGTGAGGCAGATATATATTATTACTGTGTAAAACCTAGCAGTACTAACGATTTATCTGAGAATGAGGCAGATATATAGCATTTGGAAGAAAAAAAACATGATTCTTTTTCTCTCTGAAATGAAACCATCAAGTGATAGATTTTAAACAAATACTTGTCTGTCATTGAACAACCCCATGTCATGATTAGATAGTGAACAACCCCATGTCATGATTAGATAGTGAACAACCCCATGATTAGATAGTGAACAACCCCATGATTAGATAGATGATTTAGTGAACAACCCCATGTCATGATTAGATAGTGAACAACCCCATGTCATGATTAGATAGTGAACAACCCCATGATTAGATAGTGAACAACCCCATGCCATGATTAGATTAGATAGTGAACAACCCCATGATTAGATAGTGAACAACCCCATGTCATTAGATAGTGAACAACCCCATGTCATGATTAGATAGTGAACAACCCCATGTCATGATTAGATAGTGAACAACCCCATGCCATGACTAGATAGTGAACAACCCCATGATTAGATAGTGAACAACCCCATGCCATGATTAGATAGTGAACAACCCCATGATTATATAGTGAACAACCCCATGTCATGACTAGATAGTGAACAACCCATGTCATGATTAGATAGTGAACAACCCCATGTCATGATTAGATAGTGAACAACCCCATGCCATGATTAGATAGTGAACAACCCCCCATGACTAGATAGTGAACAACCCCATGCCATGACTAGATAGTGAACAACCCCCATGACTATATAGTGAACAACCCCATGTCATGATTAGATAGTGAACAACCCCATGCATGACTAGAGTGAACAACCCCATGATTATATAGTGAACAACCCCATGATTAGATAGTGAACAACCCCATGCCATGATTAGATAGTGAACAACCCCATGCCATGACTAGATAGTGAACAACCCCATGCCATGATTAGATAGTGAACAACCCCATGCCATGACTAGAGTGAACAACCCCATGTCATGACTAGATAGTGAACAACCCCCATGATTAGATAGTGAACAACCCCATGTCATGATTAGATAGTGAACAACCCCATGTCATGATTAGATAGTGAACAACCCCATGTCATTAGAGTGAACAACCCCATGTCATGATTAGATAGTGAACAACCCCATGTCATGATTAGATAGTGAACAACCCCATGTCATGACTAGATAGTGAACAACCCCATGTCATGATTAGATAGTGAACAACCCCATGCCATGATTAGATAGTGAACAACCCCATGCCATGATTAGATAGTGAACAACCCCATGTCATGACTAGATAGTGAACAACCCCATGTCATGATTAGATAGTGAACAACCCCATGCCATGATTAGATAGTGAACAACCCCCATGATTAGATAGTGAACAACCCCATGTCATGATTAGATAGTGAACAACCCCCCATGAACAACCCCATGATTAGATAGTGAACAACCCCATGTCAGTGATTAGATAGTGAACAACCCCATGTCATGATTAGATAGTGAACAACCCCATGTCATGATTAGATAGTGAACAACCCCATGTCATGACTCATGATAGTGAACAACCCCATGTCATGATTAGATTAGATAGTGAACAACCCCATGTCATGATTAGATAGTGAACAACCCCATGTCATGATTAGATAGTGAACAACCCCATGTCATGACCATGATTAGTGAACAACCCCATGATTAGATAGTGAACAACCCCATGTCATGATTAGATAGTGAACAACCCCATGTCATGATTAGATAGTGAACAACCCCATGTCATGATTAGATAGTGAACAACCCCATGCCATGATTAGATAGTGAACAACCCCATGATTAGATAGTGAACAACCCCATGATTAGATTAGATAGTGAACAACCCCCATGATTAGATAGTGAACAACCCCATGCCATGATTAGATAGTGAACAACCCCATGTCATGATTAGATAGTGAACAACCCCATGCCATGATTAGATAGTGAACAACCCCATGCCATGATTAGATAGTGAACAACCCCATGTCATGATTAGATAGTGAACAACCCCATGCCATGATTAGATAGTGAACAACCCCATGCCATGATTAGATAGTGAACAACCCCATGTCATGATTAGATAGTGAACAACCCCATGTCATGATTAGATAGTGAACAACCCCATGTCATGATTAGATAGTGAACAACCCCATGTCATGATTAGATAGTGAACAACCCCATGTCATGATTAGATAGTGAACAACCCCATGATTAGATAGTGAACAACCCCATGCCATGATTAGATAGTGAACAACCCCATGCCATGATTAGATAGTGAACAACCCCATGAACAACCCCATGACTAGATAGTGAACAACCCCATGCCATGATTAGATAGTGAACAACCCCATGCCATGACCAGATAGTGAACAACCCCATGACTAGATAGTGAACAACCCCATGCCATGATTAGATAGTGAACAACCCCATGATTAGATAGTGAACAACCCCATGTCATGATTAGATAGTGAACAACCCCATGTCATGATTAGATAGTGAACAACCCCATGTCATGATTAGATAGTGAACAACCCCATGATTAGATAGTGAACAACCCCATGACTAGATAGTGAACAACCCCATGCCATGATTAGATAGTGAACAACCCCATGATTAGATAGTGAACAACCCCATGATTAGATAGTGAACAACCCCATGTCATGATTAGATAGTGAACAACCCCATGTCATGATTAGATAGTGGAAAAACACACCAATCTCTTTCAGAAATGCTTTGAACAATAAAAGCTCATTTACAAACATTTCTGAAAATGTATATATTGTGTTTTGGAATGAAACTCAGGCAAAGACAGGCAGCTTCGCTACAAACTCTTATAAACTACTATAAAGTTAGGTCGTCGTCAGACATTCAACAGTCACAGTAGGTTTGAGATACAGTATGATCACTAATCATGCCGACCAACCTGATGGTCTCTGTTGGAAATGTTGTGAAAAGAATCTGGCCTTGGCTATAAATATCTGGCATTACTCATCTCATATGTATATACTGCATTCTATACTATTCTACTGTATCTTAGTCTATGTATTACTCATCTCATATGTATATACTGTATTCTATACTATTCTACTGTATCTTAGTCTATGTCGCTCAGACATTGACCAATAACATTTGATTTGTTTTAGATTAGGCGATATACACTACATGTACTTCCGGCGCCGACAGAGATGGCCGCCTCGCTTCGCGTTCCTAGGAAACTATGCAGTTTTTTGTTTTTTTACGTGTTATTTCTTACATTGGTACCCCAGGTCATCTTAGGTTTCATTACATACAGTCGAGAAGAACTACTGAATATAAGAGCATCGTCAACTCACCATCAGTACGACCAAGAATATGACTTTCACGAAGCGGATCCTGTGTTCTGCCTTTCACCCAGGACAACGGAATGGATCCCAGCCGGCGACCCAAAAAAACGACTTCGTAAAAGGGGGAAACGAAGCGGTCTTCTGGTCAGACTCCGGAGACGGGCACATCGTGCACCACTCCCTAGCATTCTCCTCGCCAATGTCCAGCCTCTTGACAACAAGGTTGATGAAATCCGAGCAAGGGTAGCATTCCAGAGGGACATCAGAGACTGTAACGTTCTTTACTTCACTGAAACATGGCTCACTGGAGAGACGCTATCGGAGTCGGTGCAGCCAGCTTGTTTCTCCACGCATCGCGCTGACAGAAACAAACATCTTTCGGGTAAGAAGAGGGGCGGGGGCGTATGCCTTATGGCTAACGAGACATGGTGTGATGAAAGAAACATACAGGAACTCAAATCCTTCTGTTCACCTGATTTAGAATTCCTCACAATCAAATGTAGAACGCATTATCTACCAAGGGAATTCTCTTCGATTATAATCACAGCCGTTGTTACGCACGCCTCTATGAAGAGGGAACGCAACACCCTGCTACAACTAAACTCTCTGTGAAGCGAAAAAGGTATGGACTGTAGGTGCAAGTAAGAATGACAACAGGCAGAATGTGGTACCGTTTACAAGGACTTTATTCCTTTACACGGTAATATGGGGAAAAGGGGCTGGACGGAACCAAAGCAAAGAAAGTAAATCTCAAAGCCCCCCTCTCCTATTTTACCTGCCTACCCACTACTTACCTAATTTAGCACCACCTGGTGCCCTAACCAAAATACAAGGGGTGGTCCGCCCAGGTCTTACCTAGTGTGTCTAGACAGCGAATATGCTACGGGTATATGTATGCCCGCGGGCCTCTTGCCTAAGCACTCCCTAGGTGCCTTCCCCTTCCCCCTGGGAACAAATGAAACAGAATATTAAACTATTTCAAACAAACTAAGAAACAAAAGGATGTCAAATAAGCTCTGAGCAACAAACTCACAGAACATACCACTTTCCAGCAAAATCAACCTCTATCACAATCAATCTCAGCAATCCCTACCTCCAGCAAAATCTCTACCTCCTAACAAATCTCTAACAAATCTCTAACAAATCTCTAACAAATTCTAACAAATCTACATCCAGCAAAATCCTCTACAAAAAAAAAAAGATCTCCTGAACAGAACAATGGCTTTTATATAGCTTCTGAAGGAATGGGGAATTGGAGACAGCTGTGTCTTGACGAGGGGGCGGGGTCAGCTCTCCAATTAGCCCTGGAGTCGACCAATCAGCTGCTTGAGGGATTTCAGGAAGCCATTTCCTGAAATAAACACATGCAAATACACAAACTACAACACATAATCTGGGGAACGTAACAGCCGTATACATTCCCCCCCAAGCAGACACATCGATGGCTCTGAACAAACTTTATTTGACTCTTTGCAAACTGGAATCCATATATCCTGAGGCTGCATTCATTGTAGCTGGGGATTTTAACAAGGCTAATCTGAAAACAAGACTCCCTAAATTGTATCATCATATCGATTGCGCAACCAGGGCTGGAAAAACCTTGGATCACTGCTATTCTAACTTCCGCGACGCATATAAGGCCCTGCCCCGCCCTCCTTTCGGAAAAGCTGACCACGACTCCATTTTGTTGATCCCTGCCTACAGACAGAAACTAAAACAAGAAGCTCCCACGCTGAGGTCTGTCCAACGCTGGTCCGACCAATCTGATTCCACACTCCAAGACTGCTTCCATCACGTGGACTGGGATATGTTTCGTATTGCATCAAACAACAACATTGACGAATACGCTGATTCGGTGAGCGAGTTCATTAGAACGTGCGTTGAAGATGTCGTTCCCATAGCAACGATTAAAACATTCCCAAACCAGAAACCGTGGATTGATGGCAGCATTCGCGTGAAACTGAAAGCGCGAACCACTGCTTTTAATCAGGGCAAGGTGACCGGAAACATGACCGAATACAAACAGTGTAGCTATTCCCTCCGCAAGGCAATCAAACAAGCTAAACGTCAGTATAGAGACAAAGTAGAATTTCAATTCAACGGCTCAGACACAAGAGGTATGTGGCAGGGTCTACAGTCAATCACGGATTACAAAAAAGAAAACCAGCCCCATCACGGACCAGGATGTCTTGCTCCCAGGCACACTAAATAACTTTTTTGCCCGCTTTGAGGACAATACAGTGCCACTGACACGGCCCGCAACCAAAATATGTGGACTCTCCTTCACTGCAGCTGACGTGAGGAAAACATTTAAACGTGTCAACCCTCGCAAGGCTGCAGGCCCAGACGGAAACTCCAGCCGCGCCCTCAGAGCATGCCCAGACCAGCTGGCTGGTGTGTTTACGGACATATTCAATCAATCCCTATCCCAGTCTGTTGTTCCCACATGCTTCAAGAGGGCCACCATTGTTCCTGTTCCCAAGAAAGCTAAGGTAACTGAGCTAAACGACTACCGTCATCATGAAGTGCTTTGAGAGACTAGTCTAGGACCATATCTACCTGACACCCTAGACCCACTCCAATTTGCTTACCGCCCAAATAGGTCCACAGACGATGCAATCTCAACCACACTGCACACTGCCCTAACCCATCTGGACAAGAGGAATACCTGTGTGAGAATGCTGTTCATTGACTACAGCTCGGCATTTAACACCATAGTGCCCTCCAAGCTCGTCATCAAGCTCGAGACCCTGGGTCTCGACCCCGCCCTATGCAACTGGGTACTGGACTTCTTGACGGGCCGCCCCCAGGTGGCGAGGGTAGGCAACAACATCTCCACCCCGCTGATCCTCAACATTGGGGCCCCACAAGGGTGTGCGTTCTGAGCCCTCTCCTGTACTCCCTGTTCACCCACTACTGCGTGGCCACGCACGCCTCAAACTCAATCATCAAGTTTGCGGACGACACAACAGTGGTAGGCTTGATTACCAACAACGACGAGGCGGCCTACAGGGAGGAGGTGAGGGCCCTCGGAGTGTGGTGTCAGGAAAATAACCTCACACTCAACGTCAACAAAACTAAGGAGATGATTGTGAACTTCAGGAAACAGCAGAGGGAACACCCCCTATCCACATCGATGGACTAGTAGTGGAGAGGGTAGTAAGTTTTAAGTTCCTCGGCATACACATCACAGACAAACTGAATTGGTCCACCCACACAGACAGCATCGTGAAGAAGGCGCAGCAGCGCCTCTTCAACCTCAGGAGGCTGAAGAAATTCGGCTTGTCACCAAAAGCACTCAAACTTCTACAGATGCACAATCGAGAGCATCCTGTCGGGCTGTATCACCGCCTGGTACGGCAACTGTTCCGCCCACAACCGTAAGGCTCTCCAGAGGGTAGTGAGGTCTGCACAACGCATCACCGGGGCAAACTACCTGCCCTCCAGGACACCTACACCACCCCATGTCACAGGAAGGCCACAAAGATCATCAAGGACAACAACCACCCGAGCCACTGCCTGTTCACCCCGCTATCATCCAGAAGGCGAGGTCAGTACAGGTGCATCAAAGCTGGGACCGAGAGACTGAAAAACAGCTTCTATCTCAAGGCCATCAGACTGTTAAACAGCCACCACTGTTCAGATCAGTTCACATAATGTTATAGTCCTACCAGTAGCCGGACAGAGGATCTACACGATATATACAAACATATGTGGACACCCCTTCAAATTCCTCGGTTGAAACACTCAATACCGAGTTCCAAACTGCAATGTCAGCAAAATAACTGTTCGTCAGCTTCATGAAAATTGATTTCCTGAAACTGGTTTCCATGGCCGAACAGCCGCACACAAGATCACCATGTGCAATGCCAAGCATCGGCTTGATTGGTGTAAAGATCGCCGCCATTCAACTCTGGAGCAGTGGAAACGTGTTCTTTGGAGTTATGAATCACACTTCAACATCTGGCAGTCCGACAGAAGATTCTGGGTTTGGCGGATGCCTCGAAAACGCTACCTGCCCGAATGCATAGTGCCAACTGTAAAGTTTGGTGGAGGAGGAATGATGGTCTGGGGCTGTTTTTCATGGTTCGGGCCCCCTAGTTCCAGTAAAGAGAAATCTTAACGCTACAGCATAAAAATGACTGTGCATCCAACTTTGTGGAAACAGTTTGGGGAAGGCCCTTTCCTGTTTCAACAAGACAATGTCCCCGTGCACAAAGCGAGGTCCATACAGAAATGGCTTGTCGAGATCGGTGTGGAAGAACTTGACTGGCCTGCACAGAGCCCTGACCTCAACCCCATCGAATACCTTTGGGATGAATTGGAACGCTGACTTCGAGCCAGGCCTAATCACCCAACATCAGTGCTCGACCTCCCTAATGCTCTTGTGGCTGAACGGAAGCAAGTCCCCGCAGCAATGTTCCAACATCTAGTGGAAAGCCTTCCCAGAAGAGTGGAGGCTGTTCTTGCAGCAAAGGGCTGACCAACTCCATAGGAATGCCTATGATTTTGGAATGAGATGTTCGACTAGCAGGTGTCCACATACTTTTGGTCATGTAGTGTATATCGCCTAATCTAAATCAAATGTTATTGGTCACAATGTCTGAGCGGCATAGACTAAGATATAGTAGAATAGTATAGAATACAGTATATACATATTAGATGAGTAATACATAGACTAAGATACAGTAGAATAGTATAGAATACAGTATATACATATGAGATGAGTGATGCATAGACTAAGATATAGTAGAATAGTATAGAATACAGCATATACATATGAGATGCATAGACTAAGATACAGTAGAATAGTATAGAATACAGTATATACATATGAGATGAGTAATACATAGACTAAGATACAGTAGAATAGTAGAATAGTATAGAATAAAACAAATCAAATTTTATTTGTCACATACACATGGTTAGCATATGATATGTAGGTTATATACAGTACATTCTCTGTCCTGCTACTGGTAGGACTATAACATTATGTGAACTGATCTGAACAGGTTTAGACTGGTCATCTATGATATGTAGGCTATAGCTAGACTTTCATCTGCATATCACTAACAAATAGACCTTTACATAATATAACATCTACATATCAATATTATAACATCTACATATCACTACTACTATACATTATAATAGTCTACTTTCATAATATAACATCTACATATCACTAACAACTGCTATTATACATTATAACCTAGCCTACTTTACATAATATAAAATGTCTTACTTGTTGCAAATAAACTTTCTGAATGGATCAATGATTTCCCCCTCAGATCAATCATATCTATTTTAGCCCTTCTGTCTACATTCTCAGATACATTTAGAAAACAACAGATTGAAAGACAATAAATAGCCACTTTTAAAGAATAAAAATAATTAATTAATTATTTTATTTATAAAAATAATTAAAATAAGTGTGAGACATGGCCTTGTGTTGCTGTACTGTCTATAACTACCTTAACAAACAGTGACTTATTATTATTATTATTATTATTATTAGCTGTACTGTTATTATTATTATTATTATTATTATTATTGTTGCTGTACTGTCTATAACTACCTTAACAAACAGTGACTTATTATTATTATTATTATTATTATTGTTGCTGTACTGTCTATAACTACCTTAACAAACAGTGACTTATTATTATTATTATTATTATTATTATTGTTGCTGTACTGTCTATAACTACCTTAACAAACAGTGACTTATTATTATTATTATTATTATTATTATTGTTGCTGTACTGTCTATAACTACCTTAACAAACAGTGACTTATTATTATTATTATTATTATTATTATTATTATTATTGTTGCTGTACTGTCTATAACTACCTTAACAAACAGTGACTTATTATTATTATTATTATTATTATTATTGTTGCTGTACTGTCTATAACTACCTTAACAAACAGTGACTTATTATTATTATTATTATTATTATTATTGTTGCTGTACTGTCTATAACTACCTTAACAAACAGTGACTTTATTATTATTATTATTATTATTGTTGCTGTACTGTCTATAACTACCTTAACAAACAGTGACTTATTATTATTATTATTATTATTGTTGCTGTACTGTCTATAACTACCTTAACAAACAGTGACTTATTATTATTATTATTATTATTATTGTTGCTGTACTGTCTATAACTACCTTAACAAACAGTGACTTATTATTATTATTATTATTATTATTGTTGCTGTACTGTCTATAACGACCTTAACAAACAGTGACTTATTATTATTATTGACAGTTACCATGG
The DNA here is from genome assembly GCF_018296145.1 of Oncorhynchus tshawytscha. Lineage (NCBI taxonomy): Eukaryota > Metazoa > Chordata > Actinopteri > Salmoniformes > Salmonidae > Oncorhynchus > Oncorhynchus tshawytscha. The sequence continues at coordinate 10,682 of NW_024608576.1, forward strand.
AGATGAAATGTCACAGCTACATGTTCATGTGATGCATTAAATCACCTGAATGTTTCTATGTCTGTTAGTAAATGTTTTATTTCTCAAAGAGATAATGAATAAATGAGAACAATAATTAGTTGTCACTGTGTTAACCACAACCAACATGTTGGATCTCTGTTTAGTTGTCACTGTGTTAACCACAACCAACATGTTGGATCTCTGTTTAGTTGTCACTGTGTTAACCACAACCAACATGTTGGATCTCTGTTTAGTTGTCACTGTGTTAACCACAACCAACATGTTGGATCTCTGTTTAGTTGTCACTGTGTTAACCACAACCAACATGTTGGATCTCTGTTTAGTTGTCACTGTGTTAACCACAACCAACATGTTGGATCTCTGTTTAGTTGTCACTGTGTTAACCACAACCAACATGTTGGATCTCTGTTTAGTTGTCACTGTGTTTAACCACAACCAACATGTTGGATCTCTGTTTAGTTGTCACTGTGTTAACCACAACCAACATGTTGGATCTCTGTTTAGTTGTCACTGTGTTAACCACAACCAACATGTTGGATCTCTGTTTAGTTGTCACTGTGTTAACCACAACCAACATGTTGGATCTCTGTTTAGTTGTCACAACCTGTGTTGGATCTCTGTTTAGTTGTCACTGTGTTACTGTTCTCACACATGTTGGATCTCTGTTTAGTTGTCACTGATCTCTGTTTAGTTGTCACTGTGTTTAACCACAACCAACATGTTGGATCTCTGTTTAGTCACTGTGTTAACCACAACCAACATGTTGGATCTCTGTTTACTCACTGTTTAACCACAACCAACATGTTGGATCTCTGTTTAGTTGTCACTCTTAAAATGACACAAAAATGTGAATCTCTGTTTAGTTGTCACTGTGACAACCAACAAATGTTGGATCTCTGTTTAAGTCACTGTGTTAACCACAACCAACATGTTGGATCTCTGTTTAGTTGTCACTTTTAACCAAAACCAAATTTGGATCTCTGTTTATTGTCACTGTGTTAAACAATAAATAGTTTATCACTGTGTTAACCACAACCAAACCAACATGTTGGATCTCTGTTTAGTTGTCACTGATGTTTAACCACAACCAACATGTTGGATCTCTGTTTAGTTGTCACTGTGAACCACAACCAACATGTTGGATCTCTGTTTAGTTGTCACTGTTTAATACTGTTTAGAATTTAACCCACCAAACCAACATGAACCAACATGGATCTCTGTTTAGTTGTCACTGTGTTAACCACAACCAACATGTTGGATCTCTGTTTAGTTGTCACTGTGTTAATCATACAACCAACATGTTGGATCTCTGATTTAGTTTCACTGTGTTAACACACCAACATGTTGGATCTCTGTTTAGTTGTCAAACCACAACCAACATGTTGGATCTCTGTTTAGTTGTCACTACAACCAACATGTTGGATCTCTGTTTAGTTGTCACTGTTTTAACCACAACCAACATGTTAGATCTCTGTTTAGTTGTCACTGTGTTAACCACAACCAACATGTTGGATCTCTGATTTTTAGTTGTCACTGTGTTAAACCACAACCAACATGTTGGATCTTGTTTATTGTCACTGTGTTAACCAAACCAACATGTTGGATCTCTGTTTAGTTTGAATTGCACAACCAACATGTTCACTCTGTTTAAACACTGTGTTAACTCACAACCAACATATTGGATCTCTGTTTAGTTGTCACTGTGTTATGACACCACAACCAACATGTTGGATCTCTGTTTATTGTCACTGTGTTAACCACAACCAAAACATGTTGGATCTCTGTTTAGTTGTCACTGTGTTAACCAAACACAACATGCATGGATCTCTGTTTAGTTGTCACTGTGTTAACCACAACCAACATTTGATCTTGTTTAGTAATTCACTGTGTTTAACCACAACCAACATGTTGGATCTCTGTTTAGTTGTCATGTTAACCAAACCAACATGTTGGATCTCTGTTTAGTTCTAGGTCACTGTTTATGGACCACAACCATCATGTTATATTCTGTTTATGTTTCTGTCAGTTAACCACAAGCCAACATGATGGATCTCTGTTTAGTTGTCACTGTGTCAACCACAACCAAATGATGATCTCTGTTTAGTCTTGTCACTATGAACCACAAGCAACATGTTAGGATCTACAAGCAGCAATTGATCACATGTTATAAAACAACCAACATGTTGGATCTCTGTTTAGTTGTCACTGTGTTAACCACAACAACATGTTGGACTCAATCAAATGTTATAGGCCAATGGATCAACATATGGACCTCTTTAGTTATGTGTTAACCACAACTGATCTCTGTTTATGTTAAAAACCACAACCAACATGCAGTTGATCTCTGTTTATGTCATTTTCTAAAAATGGTCTCATTACTTTAGTTGCTGTATATCTCTGTTTAACTTTTCAGAGTTAACCACAACCAACATGTTGGATGTCTGTTTACAATCAGTGCTCTAAAATGAGTCTCTCAAAATATAGGGTGGCCCTTATAAAAAAATAATCAAATATCTGATATGCTTATAAACAACCTTGGAAAGCTAAGAGGTAAGATGATAATTTCACATGAATAAGTTAAAAAGTTTAGTTTTTTCCAAATTAAAACCTATCTTTAAAAGGTCCAAATAGCCACTGTGAAAACCTGAGTTAATCTTCAGAAATAAGCCTGAGTTAATCTGCCAAAATGAAGACAAAATGCTATAAGACAAACATGGTATCATGCAATTATACATAATTATTATACATAAATCATTGCCAAAAGCACAAGACATACTGTTGCATGTAGGTATATATTATTTATGTATTGATCACATAGAAATATAAAAACATTATTTTTAACTACTCAATGCAATTACATGTGGCACAGGAACCACTGACTCACTGCATTATTCTATGCATTATTCTATAGTATTATCAAGTATTATCAAGACACCTGCTGTTAACTCTTAGGACTACTTTGCTGTTAACTCTTACTCTTAACTACTTAACTACTTAGGACAGCTCACGAGGTGTCCAAAAATATCTGCTGACTAGGTGGGTAGGTAATTTAGGTAATGGGTAGTAACAGGTAATTTATACCCATAAGTGTAAAATGTCTTTATTCTCAGCACTTATACGACCAATTTTCTACTCTGAGACACTTTGTGATCATGGTCCCATATTGATCTCAACATATTGTGATCTCAACATAGAATGTTTGTAATAAAACTGAATGTTTGATCTCAAAATAAAACTGGGGTTTAGTTGATTGTTTGTTACATAGTGTTGAGCGTCCCCGTACAGAAGACTGGGTTTATTGTTCAATTTGCTTTTGTGTACAGAACCGCGTCCCCTAAGAACTGTCCCGTCCCGTACAGAACTGGTCAGGAACTGGAGGTGATGTGAGTTTGTACAGTGTTGAGACCCGAAGCCAGATTTGCCTTTACGGTCAGGGACAGTGTGAGTGTAGCCAGACTTTTCACTCTCTATCCTTGTTTCAGATTTGTGTTCACCGGATTCATCATCGAGACGAGAGACAGACGAACGACCTGCAGAGCTGTCGGTACAGCCAGTCGGTAAGCTAGCTAGTTACTCTACCAGCAGTCCTAGTTACCATAGCTACTCTACCAGCAGCATCCTAGTTACCATAGCTACTCTACCAGCAGCATCCTAGTTACCATAGCTACCACTACATCATCACCTGTCTGCAGCATGGACTAGGTGTGGATGAGGAACTCTACCAGCAGCATCTTGTTTCTTCCACCTGTTAAATCCCGGTTTGAGGCTTGTTCAATTTCTTTTTCTTTACGGATGCTGGCTACCTCTGTCCGGTTCTCCTCCTTCTTCACCAGATGGACCTTGTTTCAGTGTTTATTGAACACCGGGTAAATAATCATCTAGTCAGAACCTCAACCTCAGTTACATTCATTATAAAAATCATCTTAATATCTGATATTGTGAGTAAACAACCTCGAGAGTGCGTCTTCCAGCCCTCCAATAAATTACATCATTCAACCCTCAGGTTAGTAAATTTACCTCAACATCCCCCGGAGAAGCAGAGTAACGACACCAGCCTTTTAGCGGGGCTGACAGACGCTCGCGACGCTAATTTAAAAATGACACACTGCTCGCGCCATTAACTAACGTCTGGAAGTCCGTTCTATTTGTGAAACTCTTCTTCTGTTTCCCCATCTGAGCTCAGAGGAGATGAGAGATGTAATGTTTGTCTCTGTTGTGTTGAAGACCAATCCAGCAGGAGAGACCAGCCTCCCCTGTTCCCAGCTGTGTGTCCATGAAGAGTGACTGGTCTATGGATCCTCCTATAGACTTTAGAGAGGGAGACTTTTCTACTGAACAAAGGTAAGAAGAACTCATGGGTCCTGGTCAGTGAGTTAAACAACACTGTCTCTAGTCATTTCTCCTCTCCGTTTTCCAATTCCTCTTTGTTGTTTTCATAATTCATAGGCTAATTCTTTTGTCAATTTTCATAGTCTTAAAACAATATTAAACAAACACAACATTCCCTCCCTCCGTGTGTGTGTGTGTGTGTGTGTGTGTGTGTGTGTGTGTGTGTGTGTGTGTGTGTGTGTGTACTCCCTGGATGAGGAGATGTAATCTCATGTTTTGTCCACAGAAACCAACAGGAGAGATCAGAGTCAGAGATTCTCAGTGGTCAGTCTTCCCAGAGTCATCAAACAGACCTGGCCTCCATATTCAGTGTATGTGGTCCTGTTATGTACATTTGTTTTTGTTTACCTCAAGTAAAGTTGATCTGTCAATCATTCATTAATGTGTTAATGAGAAAGCATTTATTCTCTTGCTTAACTAATTTACTTTATTTATTTCAGATGCTTGAAGAGAAAATTATGACATTTGTGAAGAACGAGCTGAAGATGTTCAAGAGGATTCTTAGTCCAGAACTCCCAGAAGGCTTTGAGAGTCAGAAGCAGGATAAGGAAGTGGTGGATGCTGAAGATGAGCAGCAGGAGAGCAGTGCCAGAGAGGGGGCTCTGAAGATCACACTGCACATCCTGAGGAAAATGAACCAGAAGGAGCTTGCTGACACACTGGAGAAATGTAAGATCTGTCTGCCTCATGTTGAATGATGTTTTATAACATTTAAAAGCTGTAGCTAAAGTACAGCTAAAGTAGCTGTGTAACTCAATGATATTGTAGCAGCCTTAACACAACACCTAGTGACCTCATCAAGTAGCAGCAGGGATGTGTTGATTAATTTAGAGAGAGAGAGACAACATTAATAATACCATCAATAATACCAATAATAATATAATCAGTCACACCAGTCTGTAATGCATAATGAAAACATTTATACAGTCAGTTAAGATAATACATTATTGTAATTTAAAACTTTATAACAGTCCTATATACTGTAGGCACTAAAACAGTAATATTAATATCCTCTGTGTTATTTCTTCATTCAGATGAGCTTGCTGTGATTTGCCAACGTGAACTCAAATCTAATCTAAAGAAGAAGTTTCAATGTGTATTTGAGGGTATCGCTAAACAAGGAAATCCAACACTTCTCAATAAGATCTACACAGAGCTCTACATCACAGAGGGCGGAACAGGAGAGGTCAATAATGAACATGAGCTGAGACAGATTGAGACAACAACCAGGAAACAAGCAAGACCAGAGACTGCAATCAAATGTAACGACATCTTCAAACCCTTAACTGGACAAGACAAACCTATCAGAACTGTGCTGACAAAGGGAGTCGCTGGCATTGGAAAAACAGTCTCTGTGCAGAAGTTCATTCTGGACTGGGCTGAAGGAAAAGCAAATCAGGATGTCCAATTTGTATTTTCATTCCCTTTTCGGGAGCTGAATTTGATGAAAGAGGACAAACACACTTTCATTGAACTTCTTAATCACTTCTCAATGGAAACCAAACAATCAGGAATCTCCAACTACAACAAGTACAAAGTTCTGTTCATCTTTGATGGTCTGGATGAGTGCCGACTGCCCCTAGACTTCCAGAAGAACAAGATCTGTTGGGACGTCACAGAGTCAACCTCAGTGGATGTTCTGCTGACAAATCTCATCAAGGGAAATCTGCTTCCCTCTGCTCTCCTCTGGATAACTACCCGACCTGCAGCAGCCAATAAGATCCCTTCAGGGTGTGTTGACCAGGTGACAGAGGTACGAGGGTTCAATGACCCACAGAAGGAGGAGTACTTCAGGAAGAGATTCAGTGATGAGGACCTGGCCAGCAGAATCATCTCACACATAAAGACATCAAGGAGCCTCCACATCATGTGCCACATTCCAGTCTTCTGTTGGATTTCTGCAACAGTCCTTGAACACATGCTGAAACATAAGAGAGAAGAGATGCCCAAGACTCTGACTGAGATGTACACACACCTTGTGGTGTTTCATACCAAACAGAAGAATGAAAAGTATCTTGGGAAAGAAGAGACAGGTCCACACTGGAATAAAGAGAGCATTCTGTCACTGGGAAAACTGGCTTTTCAACAGCTTGTGAATGGCAATCTGATTTTCTATGAAGAAGACCTGAAAGAGGCTGGCATTGATGTCAATGAAGCCTCAGTGTACTCAGGATTGTGCACACAGCTCTTTAAAGAGGAATGTGGGCTGTACCAGGACAAGGTGTACTGCTTTGTTCATCTGAGCATTCAGGAGTTTCTGGCTGCTGTATATGTGTTCCTCTCATTCATCAACAACAATGAGAATGTAATGGACAAACTGCAATCCAGGAACTTTTTCTTGAGGATCAAACAAAGGCGTAAAGTTACTGTCTACAAGCCTGAAGTTACTCTCTATAAGAGTGCTGTGGATAAAGCCTTACAAAGTGAGACAGGAAACCTGGACCTTTTCCTCCGCTTCCTTCTGGGCCTCTCACTGGAGTCCAATCAGAAGCACTTACGAGGTCTACTGACAAAGACAAGAAGCAGCTCACAGAGCCATGAAGAAACAGTCAAGTACATCAAGGAGAAGATCAGGGAGAATCCCTCTCCAGAGAGGAGCATCAATCTGTTCCACTGTCTGAATGAACTGAATGACCATTCTCTAGTGGAGGAGATCCAACTACCTGAGATCAGGAAGTCTCTCAAGAGACAACCTGTCACCTGCACAGTGGTCAGCTCTGGTCTTTGTGTTGCTGACTTCAGAAAAGGAGCTGGATGTGTTTGACCTGAAGAAATACTCCAGATCAGAGGAAGGTCTTCTGAGGCTGCTGCCAGTGGTCAAAGCCTCCAGAGCTGTTCTGTGAGTAAATAAAATGACATATAAGAACTAATCATCAGGAAGAAATATTCAGTTTAGAGAAAAGTATGTATTCTAACATGTGTATAATATTATATTGAATAACATATTGAATAAATGCATTGATTTTCACATTAGTATACCAATATGACCATACAATTCTAGGAGATGGAAAATGAATCTATATGTTGTTTGGGAGAATAAACCAAATGCATCTGCCATTGTCCTTCTACACTACTGGTGTTAAATTAACAGTGTGTTTGTGAAGTCATGATGATCTCTTTGTCAGGCTGTCAGGCTGTGGAGTCACAGAGGAAGGCTGTGCTTCTCTGGTCTCAGCTCTGGAGTCAAACCCCTCACACCTGAGAGAGCTGGATCTGAGTAACAATGACCTGAAGGATTCAGGAGTGAAGCTGCTCTCTGCTGGACTGGGGAATCCCCACTGTAAACTGGAGACTCTGAGGTCAGTATTCCTAGTTGGTCAACAAGTGATAACTGTTTGGTCAACAAGTGATAACTGTTCATCAGATCCACATGTGTTTACCAGACACACATAGTCCACACCACATGTGTTTGGACAGTGATGCTTACAGTTTTACATTTGGTTGTGTTTTAGATGTTTTCCTAATAGAAACTGAATGGTGAATAATGTCCTGTCATTTTGGAGTCACTTCACTTGTATTGTCAGTAAGAATAGAAGATGTTTCTGGACACTTCTACATTCATGTGGATGCTACCATGATTATGAATAATCATGAATGAATTTGAAGTCTCTGTTATTGGTAATGGTGAGAGGTTAGCATGTTTTGTTGTAGCCTCTGTTATTGGTAATGGTGAGTAGCCTCTGTTATTGGTAATGGTGCAGTAGCATGTTTTGTTGCATTGTTTTGTAGCTCATGTTTTGGTAATGTAGTTCTTTTGTTGTCCTCTGTTATTGGTAATGGTGAGAGGTTAGCATGTTTTGTTGTCCCTCTGTTATTGGTAATGGTGAGAGGTTAGCATGTTTTGTTGTAGTCTTGTGGTAATTGGTGAGAGGTTAATGTTTTGAGAGGTTAAGCATGTTTTGTTGTAGCCTCTGTTATTGGTAATGGTGAGAGGTTAGCATGTTTTGTTGTATGTTATTGGAATTGTAGTTCATGTTTTGTTGTAGCCTCTGTTATTGGTAATGGTGAGAGGTTTATGTTTTGTTGTTTTGGTAATGGTGAGAGGTTAGCATGTCTAGCCTCTGTTATTGGTAATGGTGAGAGGGTGTTTTGTTGTAGCTGTTATTGGTAATGGTGTTTTTGTTGTAGCCTCTGTTATTGGTAATGGTGAGAGGTTAGCATGTTTTGTTGTAGCCTCTGTTATTGGTAATGGTGAGAGGTTAGCATGTTTTTTGTTAGTCTGTTTTGTGTATTGGTAATGGTGAGAGGTTAGCATGTTTTGTTGTAGCCTCCTGGTAATGTGAACATGTTTTGTTGTAGCCTCTCATTATTATTCATGATTCAGTCATGATTTTTCTTAATCAAGGCATCATCAGGATTAATTTATTATTGTTTAGAAACATGTTATCTACTCTGTTAGACAGAAAAGTACTCCACTCATCATCCACCATTTTATTATTGGGCAAAACACAACCAAAACACAACCAAAACAAACTGCAAATGCAACCAACGAGTTTACGACCAAATACTAAACTTTTGACTACTTTAATACACTATAAGTAAATTGGTCAGATTACTTATGTCTTCTTCTAATGGGGAGACTTGAAACATAAAGTGTTTTCAGTTTTAATCGTGAAACAGATATGTATTAAAATACCCTCAAATAAAAGGTGACATTATATACTGTTACGGTTTTCTTCCGTCGAAGGAGAGTCGGACCAAAATGCAGCGTGGTAATTTCCATACATGTTTATTAGACGAAAACACGAACAAAACAAAAACAACAAACGGAACGTGAAAACCTATACAGCCTATCTGGTGACTACAAACACAGAGACAGGAACAATCACCCACGAAATACTCAAAGAATATGGCTGCCTAAATATGGTTCCCAATCAGAGACAACGATAATCACCTGACTCTGATTGAGAACCGCCTCAGGCAGCCATAAACTATGCTAGACACCCCACAAAAACCCCATGACAAAAACGCACCACAATAACCCATGTCACACCCTGGCCTGACCAAATAAATGAAGACAAACATACATTACTTCGACCAGGGCGTGACATAAACTGTCACCTCAAATGAAACATTTGATCTCAAATCCAAAATGTTGGAGTATCGAGTCACATTTAAAATGTCAGCTTCACTGTCAAAATAGATATGGTGTGGACTGTATACTAAATATCTAAATCTAACTGTCTAGATACCTCACTGTCTAAATAGATATGGTGTGGACTGTATACTCAATACAATCTAAATCTGATACCTCACTGTCTAAATAGATATGGTGTGGACTGTATACTCAATACAATCTAAATCTGATACCTCACTGTCTAAAAATGTGGATGTATACTCAATACAATCTAAATGGTGTGGACTGTATACTCAATACAATCTAAATCTGATACCTCACTGTCTAAATAGATATGGTGTGGACTGTATACTCAATACAATCTAAATCTGATACCTCACTGTCTAAATAGATATGGTGTGGACTGTATACTCAATACAATCTAAATCTGATATACTGTCTAAATAGATATGGTGTGGACTGTATACTCAATACAATCTAAAATATCACTGTCTAAATATGGTGTGGACTGTATACTCAATACAATCTAAATCTGATACCTCACTGTCTAAATAGATATGGTGTGGACTGTATACTCAATACAATCTAAATCTGATACCTCACTGTCTAAATAGATATGGTGTGGACTGTATACTCAATACAATCTAAATCTGATACCTCACTGTCTAAATAGATATGGTGTGGACTGTATCTCAATCTAAATCTGATACCTCACTGTCTAAATAGATATGGTGTGGACTGTATACTCAATACAATCTAAATCTGATACCTCACTGTCTAAATAGATATGGTGTGGACTGTATACTCAATACAATCTAAATCTGATACCTCACTGTCTGTCTTTTGACTGATACTGCTTTTTAAACTGGTCTGGTCAGTCTACTCAAATATTTGTGCTATACATGTTTCTATCCCCAGGTAATGATTTGATCATTTGTCATTTTTAATGATGTTATTTTACATTTACGAATAGATATGGAAGGTTCCATATGTTGAAAAAATATACTGCCACTATTTTCACCTCCAAAGAATATCAGTGTGATTTTAAAATGATTTGACTCTTTGCAGGCTGTCAGGCTGTCTAGTCACAGAGGAAGGCTGTGCTTCTCTGGTCTCAGCTCTGAGTCAAACCCCTCACACCTGAGAGAGCTGGATCTGAGTAACAATGACCTGAAGGATTCAGGAGTGAAGCTGCTCTCTGCTGGACTGGGGAATCCCCACTGTAAACTGGAGACTCTGAGGTCAGTATTCCTGTAGTTGGTCAACAAGTGATAACTGTTCACCAGATCCACATGTGTTTACCAGACACACATAGTCCACACCATATGTGTTTGGACAGTGAAGCTTACAGTTTTAAATCTGGTGCTTTGCTCCAGCATTTTGGATTTGAGATAGAATGTTTCATATTAGGTGACAGTACAGAATGTCACCTTTTATTTAAAGGTATTTTCATAGATATATATTTTACTGTTTATAAATGAAAACACTTTATGTATCTAGTTCTCCCATTTGAAAAAGTCATAATATTTTGGATAAATTATTTTTGTCATAAGTTTAGTATTTGGTCCCATGTTCCATGCCTGCAGTGATTACATCAAGCTTGTGATTCTACTAACTTGTTGAATTAATTAGCGGTTTGTCTTGGTTGTGTTTTAGATGTTTTCCTAATAGAAACTGAATGGTGAATAATGTCCTGTCATTTTGGAGTCACTTCACTTGTATTGTCAGAAAGAATAGAAGATGTTTCTGAACACTTCTACATTCATGTGGATGCTACCATGATTATGAATAATCATGAATGAATAAAGAATGATGATGAATGAGAAAGTTACAGAGGTACAAAGATCAGAATAAATGCTGACCTCCCCAGTGCTAATGGTGAGAGGTTAGCATGTTTTGTTGTAGCCTCTGTTATTGGTAATGGTGAGAGGTTAGCATGTTTTGTTGTAGCCTCTGTTATTGGTAATGGTGAGAGGTTAGCATGTTTTGTTGTAGCCTCTGTTATTGGTAATGGTGAGAGGTTAGCATGTTTTGTTGTAGCCTCTGTTATTGGTAATGGTGAGAGGTTAGCATGTTTTGTTGTAGCCTCTGTTATTGGTAATGGTGAGAGGTTAGCATGTTTTGTTTTGTTGTAGCCTCTGTTATTGGTAATGGTGAGAGGTTAGCATGTTTTGTTGTAGCCTCTGTTATTGGTAATGGTGAGAGGTTAGCATGTTTTGTTGTAGCCTCTGTTATTGGTAATGGTGAGAGGTTAGCATGTTTTGTTGTAGCCTCTGTTATTGGTAATGGTGAGAGGTTAGCATGTTTTGTTGTAGCCTCTGTTATTGGTAATGGTGAGAGGTTAGCATGTTTTGTTGTAGCCTCTGTTATTGGTAATGGTGAGAGGTTAGCATGTTTTGTTGTAGCCTCTGTTATTGGTAATGGTGAGAGGTTAGCATGTTTTGTTGTAGCCTCTGTTATTGGTAATGGTGAGAGGTTAGCATGTTTTGTTGTAGCCTCTGTAACTTTCTCACTCATTATTATTCATGATTCAGTCATGATTTTTCTTAATCAAGGCATCATCAGGATTAATTTATTATTGTTTAGAAACATGTTATCTACTCTCTTAGACAGAAAAGTACTCCACTCATCATCCACCATTTTATTATTGGGCAAAACACAACCAAAACACAACCAAAACAAACTGCAAATGCAACCAACGAGTTTACGACCAAATACTAAACTTTTGACTACTTTAATACACTATAAGTAAATTGGTCAGATTACTTATGTCTTCTTCTAATGGGGAGACTTGAAACATAAAGTGTTTTCAGTTTTAATCGTGAAACAGATATGTATTAAAATACCCTCAAATAAAAGGTGACATTATATACTGTTACGGTTTTCTTTCCGTCGAAGGAGAGTCGGACCAAAATGCAGCGTGGTAATTTCCATACATGTTTATTAGACAAAAAACAAAACAAAACAAAAACAACAAACGGAACGTGAAAACCTATACAGCCTATCTGGTGACTACAAACACAGAGACAGGAACAATCACCCACGAAATACTCAAAGAATATGGCTGCCTAAATATGGTTCCCAATCAGAGACAACGATAATCACCTGACTCTGATTGAGAACCGCCTCAGGCAGCCATAAACTATGCTAGACACCCCACAAAAACCCCATGACAAAAACGCACCACAATAACCCATGTCACACCCTGGCCTGACCAAATAAATGAAGACAAACATACATTACTTCGACCAGGGCGTGACATAAACTGTCACCTCAAATGAAACATTTGATCTCAAATCCAAAATGTTGGAGTATCGAGTCACATTTAAAATGTCAGCTTCACTGTCAAAATAGATATGGTGTGGACTGTATACTAAATACAATCTAAATCTGATACCTCACTGTCTAAATAGATATGGTGTGGACTGTATACTCAATACAATCTAAATCTGATACCTCACTGTCTAAATAGATATGGTGTGGACTGTATACTCAATACAATCTAAATCTGATACCTCACTGTCTAAATAGATATGGTGTGGACTGTATACTCAATACAATCTAAATCTGATACCTCACTGTCTAAATAGATATGGTGTGGACTGTATACTCAATACAATCTAAATCTGATACCTCACTGTCTAAATAGATATGGTGTGGACTGTATACTCAATACAATCTAAATCTGATACCTCACTGTCTAAATAGATATGGTGTGGACTGTATACTCAATACAATCTAAATCTGATACCTCACTGTCTAAATAGATATGGTGTGGACTGTATACTCAATACAATCTAAATCTGATACCTCACTGTCTAAATAGATATGGTGTGGACTGTATACTCAATACAATCTAAATCTGATACCTCACTGTCTAAATAGATATGGTGTGGACTGTATACTCAATACAATCTAAATCTGATACCTCACTGTCTAAATAGATATGGTGTGGACTGTATACTCAATACAATCTAAATCTGATACCTCACTGTCTAAATAGATATGGTGTGGACTGTATACTCAATACAATCTAAATCTGATACCTCACTGTCTGTCTTTTGACTGATACTGCTTTTTAAACTGGTCTGGTCAGTCTACTCAAATATTTGTGCTATACATGTTTCTATCCCCAGGTAATGATTTGATCATTTGTCATTTTTAATGATGATACATTATTTTACATTTACGAATAGATATGGAAGGTTCCATATGTTGAAAAAATATTCTTCTATTTTTCCAAAGAACTCAGTGTGATTTTAAAATGATTTGACTCTTTGCAGGCTGTCAGGCTCCTAGTCAAGAGGTGCTGGCTTCTCTGTTCTCAGCTCTTCAAACCCCTCACACCTGAGAGAGCTGGATCTGAGTAACAATGACCTGAAGGATTCAGGAGTGGAGCTGCTCTCTGCTGGACTGGGGAATCCCCACTGTAAACTGGAGACTCTGAGGTCAGTATTCCTGTAGTTGGTCAACAAGTGATAACTGTGTCACCAGATCCACATGTGTTTACCAGACACACATAGTCCACACCATATGTGTTTGGACAGTGAAGCTTACAGTTTTAAATGTGGTGCTTTGCTCCAGCATTTTGGATTTGAGATACAATGTTTCATATTAGGTGACAGTACAGAATGTCACCTTTTATTTAAAGGTATTTTCATAGATATATATTTTACTGTTTATAAATGAAAACACTTTATGTATCTAGTTCTCCCATTTGAAAAAGTCATAATATTTTGGATAAATTATTTTTGTCATAAGTTTAGTATTTGGTCCCATATTCCATGCCTGCAGTGATTACATCAAGCTTGTGATTCTACTAACTTGTTGAATTAATTAGCGGTTTGTCTTGGTTGTGTTTTAGATGTTTTCCTAATAGAAACTGAATGGTGAATAATGTCCTGTCATTTTGGAGTCACTTCACTTGTATTGTCAGTAAGAATAGAAGATGTTTCTGAACACTTCTACATTTGCTATGCTACCATGATTATGAATAATCATGAATGAATAAAGAATGATGATGAATGAGAAAGTTACAGAGGTACAAAGATCAGAATAAATGCTGACCTCCCTGTTATTGGTAATGGTGAGAGGTTGGTAATGGCATGTTAGCATGTTGTTGTAGCCTCTGTTATTGGTAATGGTGAGAGGTTAGCATGTTTTGTTGTAGCCTCTGTTATTGGTAATGGTGAGAGGTTAGCATGTTTTGTTGTAGCCTCTGTTATTGGTAATGGTGAGAGGTTAGCATGTTTTGTTGTAGCCTCTGTTATTGGTAATGGTGAGAGGTTAGCATGTTTTGTTGTAGCCTCTGTTATTGGTAATGGTGAGAGGTTAGCATGTTTTGTTGTAGTTGTAGTTAGCATGTTTTGTTTAGCCTCTGTTATTGGTAATGGTGAGAGGTTAGCATGTTTTGTTGTAGCCTCTGTTATTGGTAATGGTGAGAGGTTAGCATGTTTTGTTGTAGCCTCTGTTATTGGTAATGGTGAGAGGTTAGCATGTTTTGTTGTAGCCTCTGTTATTGGTAATGGTGAGAGGTTAGCATGTTTTTTGTAGCCTCTGTTATTAGCCTCTGTTATTGTAATGGTAGATGGTTAGTTATGTTTTGTTGTAGCCTCTGTTATTGGTAATGGTGAGAGGTTAGCATGTTTTGTTGTAGCCTCTGTTATTGGTAATGGTGAGAGGTTAGCATGTTTTGTTGTAGCCTCTGTTATTGGTAATGGTGAGAGGTTAGCCTGTTTTGTTATAGCCTCTAACTTTCACATTCATTATTATTAATGATTCATTCATGATTTTTCTTAGTCAAGGCATCATCAGGATTCATTTATTATTGTTTAGAAACATGTTATCTACTCACTTATAAAGAAAATTACTCGTCATCATCCACCATTTTAATTCTGAGCAAAACATAACTCAAAACACAACCAAAACAAACTGCGAATGCAACCAACAAGTTTGAGTCACATGCTTGATGTAGGTATTGCATTCAAGGAATATCAGACCCAATACTAAACTTTTGACTACTTTAATAAACGATATAGTGAGTTGAATTGGTCAGAATACTTATGTCTTCTTCAAATGGGGGACTATACATAGATACATAATGTGCTTTTATTTCTAAACGTGAAACAGATATGTCTTAAAATACCCTCAAATAAAAGGTGATATTAGATACTGTCACCTCACATTTAACATGTTAGCTTAACTGTCAAAATAGATATGGTGTGGACTGTATATCAATACAATGTCTAAAAATCTGATACCTCACTGTCTAAATAGATATGGTGTGGACTGTATACTGGACTGTAATACAATCTAAATCTGATACCTCACTGTCTAAATAGATATGGTGTGGACTGTATACTCAATACAATCTAAATCTGATACCTCACTGTCTAAATAGATATGGTGTGGACTGTATACTCAATACAATCTAAATCTGATACCTCACTGTCTAAATAGATATGGTGTGGACTGTATACTCAATACAATCTAAATCTGATACCTCACTGTCTAAATAGATATGGTGTGGACTGTATACTCAATACATCTAATCTAAATCTGATACCTCACTGTCTAAATAGATATGGTGTGGACTGTATACTCAATACAATCTAAATCTGATACCTCACTGTCTAAATAGATATGGTTGGACTGTATACTCAATACAATCTAAATCTGATACCTCACTGTCTAAATAGATATGGTGTGGACTGTATACTCAATACAATCTAAATCTGATACCTCACTGTCTAAATAGATATGGTGTGGACTGTATACTCAATACAATCTAAATCTGATACCTCACTGTCTGTCTTCTGACTGATACTGCTTTTTAAACTGGTCTGGTCAGTCTACTATAATATTTGTGCTATACATGTTTCTATCCCCAGGTAATGATTTGATCATTTGTCATTTTTAATGATGATACATTATTTTACATTTACCAATAGATATGGACAGGTTAACATATGTTAAAAAAATATACTGCCACTATTTTCACCTCCAAAGAATATCTGTGTGATTTTAAAATGATTTGACTCTTTGCGGCTGTCAAAGTCACAGAGGAAGGCTGTGCTTCTCTGGTCTCAGTTCTCAGTTCAAACCCCTCACACCTGAGAGAGCTGGATCTGAGTAACAATGACCTGAAGGATTCAGGAGTGAAGCTGCTCTCTGCTGGACTGGGGAATCCCCACTGTAAACTGGAGACTCTGAGGTCAGTATTCCTGTAGTTGGTCAACAAGTGATAACTGTTCACCAGATCCACATGTGTTTACCAGACACACATAGTCCACACCATATGTGTTTGGACAGTGAAGCTTACAGTTTTAAATGTGGTGCTTTGCTCCAGCATTTTGGATTTGAGATACAATGTTTCATATTAGGTGACAGTACAGAATGTCACCTTTTTTTATTTAAAGGTATTTTCATAGATATATATTTTACTGTTTATAAATGAAAACACTTTATGTATCTAGTTCTCCCATTTGAAAAAGTCATAATATTTTGGATAAATTATTTTTGTCATAAGTTTAGTATTTGGTCCCATGTTCCATGCCTGCAGTGATTACATTGCTTGTGATTCTACTAACTTGTTGAATTAATTAGCGGTTTGTCTTGGTTGTGTTTTAGATGTTTTCCTAATAGAAACTGAATGGTGAATAATGTCCTGTCATTTTGGAGTCACTTCACTTGTATTGTCAGTAAGAATAGAAGATGTTTCTGAACACTTCTACATTCATGTGGATGCTACCATGATTATGAATAATCATGAATCATAAAGAATGATGATGAATAACAGAATGTTATGATGTAATGGTGAGAGGTTACATGTTTTGTTGTAGCCTCAGAATAAATGTGACCTCCCCAGTGTTGTAATGGTGAGAGGTTAGCATGTTTTGTTGTAGCCTCTGTTATTGGTAATGGTGAGAGGTTAGTTTTGTTTTGTTGTAGCCTCTGTTATTGGTAATGGTGAGAGGTTAGCATGTTTTGTTGTAGCCTCTGTTATTGGTAATGGTGAGAGGTTAGCATGTTTTGTTGTAGCCTCTGTTATTGGTAATGGTGAGGTTATGTTTTAGCATGTTTTGTTTGTAGCCTCTGTTATTGGTAATGGTGAGAGGTTAGCATGTTTTGTTGTAGCCTCTGTTATTGGTAATGGTGAGATGGTTAGCCTCTGTTATTGGTAATGTTTTGTTGTAGCCTCTGTTATTGGTAATGGTGAGAGGTTAGCATGTTTTGTTGTAGCCTCTGTTATTGGTAATGGTGAGAGGTTAGCATGTTTTGTTGGTAGCCATGTTTTTTTGTTATTGGTAATGGTGAGAGGTTAGCCTGTTTTGTTATAGCCTCTAACTTTCACATTCATTATTATTAATGATTCATTCATGATTTTTCTTAGTCAAGGCATCATCAGGATTCATTTATTATTGTTTAGAAACATGTTATCTACTCACTTATAAAGAAAATTACTCGTCATCATCCACCATTTTAATTCTGAGCAAAACATAACTCAAAACACAACCAAAACAAACTGCGAATGCAACCAACAAGTTTGAGTCACATGCTTGATGTAGGTATTGCATTCAAGGAATATCAGACCCAATACTAAACTTTTGACTACTTTAATAAACGATAAGTGAATTGGTCAGAATACTTATGTCTTCTTCAAATGGGGGGACTATACATAGATACATAATGTGCTTTTATTTCTAAACGTGAAACAGATATGTCTTAAAATACCCTCAAATAAAAGGTGATATTAGATACTGTCACCTCACATTTAACAACATGTTATGGTGTGGACTGTATACTCAATACTTAAACTGATACCTCACTGTCTAAATAGATATGGTGTGGACTGTATACTCAATACAATCTAAATCTGATACCTCACTGTCTAAATAGATATGGTGTGGACTGTATACTCAATACAATCTAAATCTGATACCTCACTGTCTAAATAGATATGGTGTGGACTGTATACTCAATACAATCTAAATCTGATACCTCACTGTCTAAATAGATATGGTGACTGGACTGTATACTCAATACAATAAATCTGATACCTCACTGTCTAAATAGATATGGTGTGGACTGTATACTCAATCTGAATCTAAATCTGATACCTCACTACAATCTAAATCTGATAAATAGATATGGTGTGGACTGTATACTCAATACAATCTAAATCTGATACCTCACTGTCTGTCTTTTGACTGATACTGATTTTTAAACTGTACTGGTCAGTCTACTATAATATTTCTCCTGAAATATTTGTTAATATGCATCTTTCTATCTTCAAGCAATACTTGGATAATGTGTCATTTCTAGGATGTGCTTCTCTGGTCTCAGCTCTGAGGTCAAACCCAACACATTATTTGTGGACAGGTTAACAGTGTAAGCAGTGAAAGCTAAGAGTAACATTTTAATACAACCTGTCTGTCATTGTATTTCTTCTGTGTTTCAGACTCACTGGCTGTAAACTCAGAAACACATCCTGTAAAGTGTTGGCCTCAGTTCTCAGTTCAAACCCCTCACACCTGAGAGAGCTGGATCTGAGTAACAATGACCTGAAGGATTCAGGAGTGGAGCTGCTCTCTGCTGGACTGGGGAATCCCCACTGTAAACTGGAGACTCTGAGGTCAGTATTCCTGTAGTTGGTCAACAAGTGATAACTGTTCACCAGATCCACATGTGTTTACCAGACACACATAGTCCACACCATATTTGCATACCTGTGTTACTGTTTAAATATGAATAGTGAATAACGACGAATAACAAAGATATAGAGGCACAAAGATCAGAATAAATGCTAAACTCCTCTGTTAATGGTAATGGTGAGAGGTTAGCATGTTTTGTTGTAGCCTCTGTTATTGGTAATGGTGAGAGGTTAGCATGTTTTGTTGTAGCCTCTGTTATTGGTAATGGTGAGAGGTTAGCATGTTTTGTTGTAGCCTCTGTTATTGGTAATGGTGAGAGGTTAGCATGTTTTGTTGTAGCCTCTGTTATTGGTAATGGTGAGAGGTTAGCATGTTTTGTTGTAGCCTCTGTTATTGGTAATGGTGAGAGGTTAGCATGTTTTGTTGTAGTCTCTGTTATTGGTAATGGTGAGAGGTTAGCATGTTTTGTTGTAGTCTCTGTTATTGGTAATGGTGAGAGGTTAGCATGTTTTGTTGTAGCCTCTGTTATTGGTAATGGTGAGAGGTTAGCATGTTTTGTTGTAGCCTCTGTTATTGGTAATGGTGAGAGGTTAGCATGTTTTGTTGTAGCCTCTGTTATTGGTAATGGTGAGAGGTTAGCATGTTTTGTTTTCTGTTATTGGTAATGGTGAGAGGTTAGCCTCTGTTATTGGTAATGGTGAGAGGTTAGCATGTTTTGTTGTAGCCTCTGTTATTGGTAATGGTGAGAGGTTAGCATGTTTTGTTGTAGCCTCTGTTATTGGTAATGGTGAGAGGTTAGCATGTTTTGTTGTAGCCTCTGTTATTGGTAATGGTGAGAGGTTAGCATGTTTTGTTGTAGCCTCTGTTATTGGTAATGGTGAGAGGTTAGCATGTGTTGTTGTAGCCTTTGTAACTTTCACACTCATTATTATTCATAATTCAGTCATGATTTGTATTATCATGGCATCATCAGGATTAGTTTATTAGTGCTGAGAAACATGTTATCTACTCACTTAGACAGAAAAATACTCTAGTCATCATCCACCATCACAATTGTTTTAATGAACAAAAATAACCCAAAACAACCAAAACAAACTGTAAATGCAACAAACGAGTTTGTCACGACTTCCGCCGAGGTCGGTCCCTCTCCTTGTTCGGGCGACGTCACCGTCCTTCTAGCCATCGCAGATCCACTTTCATTTTCCATTTGTTTTGTCTTTGTTTTACACGGCTGGTTTCATTTCCCCAATTACATGTTCATTATTTAACCCTCTTTTCCCCCTTTGTTTCTGTGATTGTTTTCTGTCTGTTCGGTCTGTTATTGTGGGCTCGGTATTACGACATTTTATTAGAATATTTGAGTAAAGTTACTTGTGTTACTCATCTCTGCTGTCCTGCGCCTGACTCCTCTGCACCAGCCTCACCCAGACCATTACAGAGTTTCAGTCACAAGCTTGATGAAGTCATTGCGTTCAAGGAATATCGGACCAAATACTCAACTTTTGACTATTTTAAACCCTGAAAGTTAATTGGTCAGAATACTTATGACTTCTTCAAATAGGAAACAGCAGAGGGAACACCCCCCCATCCACATCGATGGAACAGTAGTGGAGAGGGTAGCAAGTTTTAAGTTCCTCGGCATACACATCACAGACAAACTGAATTGGTCAACTCACACAGACAGCTAAATAGTGAGGTGTGGACTGTAGCAGCAGCCTCTTCAACCTCAGGAGGCAGAAGAAATCGGCTTGTCACCAAAAGCACTCACAAACTTCTACAGATGCACAATAGAGAGCATCCTGGGGGCTGTATCACCGCCTGGTATGGCAACTGCACCGCCCTCAACCGTAAGGCTCTCCAGAGGGTAGTGAGGTCTGCACATACGCATCACTGGGGCAAACTACCTGCCCTCCAGGACACCTACACCACCCGATGCTACAGGAAGGCCATAAAGATCATCAAGGACACCAACCACCCGAGCCACTGCCTGTTCACCTCACTGTCATCCAGAAGGTGAGGTCAGTACAGGTGCATCAAAGCTGGGACCGAGAGACTGAAACAGCTTCTATCTCAAGGCCATCAGACTGTTAAACAGCCACCACTAACATTGAGTGGCTACTGCCAACACACTGTCAATGACACTGACTCTACTCCAGCCACTTTAATCATGGGAATTGATGGGAAATGATGTAAATATATCACTAGCCACTTTAAACAATGCTACCTTATATAATGTTACTTACCCTACATTGTTCATCTCATATGCATACGTTGATACTGTACTCTATATCATCGACTGCATCCTTATGTAATACATGTACCACTAGCCACTTTAACTATGCCATTGGTTTACATACTTATCTCATATGTAATACTAAACTGATATCATCTACTGTATCTTGCCTATGCTGACTCTGTACCATCACTCATTCATATATCCTTATGTACATATTCTTTATCCCCTTACACTGTGTATGACAGTAGTTTTTTTTGGAATTGTTAGTTAGATTACTTGCTCGTTATTACTGCATTGTCGGAACTAGAAGCACAAGCATTTCGCTACACTCGCATTAACATCTGCTAACCATGTGTATGTGACAAATAAAATTTTATTTGATTTGATTTGATTTGATTTGAAATAGGGGGACTAGATACATGAAGTGCTTTATTGTATATACCGTGAAACAGATATGTATTAAAATACCCTCATTATATACTGTCACCTCATATGAAACATTTGATCTGAATTCAAAATGTTGGAGTATAGAGACACATTTAAAATGTTAGCTTCACTGTCTAAATAGATATGGTGTGGACTGTATACTCAATACAATCTAAATCTGATACCTCACTGTCTAAATAGATATGGTGTGGACTGTATACTCAATACAATCTAAATCTGATACCTCACTGTCAAAATAGATATGGTGTGGACTGTATACTCAATACAATCTAAATCTGATACCTCACTGTCTAAATAGATATGGTGTGGACTGTATACTCAATACAATCTAAATCTGATACCTCACTGTCTAAATAGATATGGTGTGGACTGTATACTCAATACAATCTAAATCTGATACCTCACTGTCTAAATAGATATGGTGTGGACTGTATACTCAATACAATCTAAATCTGATACCTCACTGTCTAAATAGATATGGTGTGGACTGTATACTCAATACAATCTAAATCTGATACCTCACTGTCTAAATAGATATGGTGTGGACTGTATACTCAATACAATCTAAATCTGATACCTCACTGTCTGTCTTCTGACTGATACTGCTTTTTAAACTGGTCTGGTCAGTCTACTATAATATTTGTACTATACATTTTTCTATCTCAAATAAAATAAAATACAATCTAAACAAAACAAATCAAATCAAATTGAATTTTATTTGTATGCAGTAATAACGAGCAAGTAATCTAACTAACAATTCCAAAAAAAAACTACTGTCTTATACACAGTGTAAGGGGATAAAGAATATGTACATAAGGATATATGAATGAGTGATGGTACAGAGCAGCATAGGCAAGATACAGTAGATGATATCGAGTACAGTATATACATATGAGATAAGTATGTAAACCAAGTGGCATAGTTAAAGTGGCTAGTGATACATGTATTACATAAGGATGCAGTCGATGATATAGAGTACAGTATCAACGTATGCATATGAGATGAACAATGTAGGGTAAGTAACATTATATAAGGTAGCATTGTTTAAAGTGGCTAGTGATATATTTACATAATTTCCCATCAATTCCCATGATTAAAGTGGCTGGAGTAGAGTCAGTGTCATTGACAGTGTGTTGGCAGTAGCCACTCAATGTTAGTGGTGGCTGTTTAACAGTCTGATGGCCTTGAGATAGAAGCTGTTTTTCAGTCTCTCGGTCCCAGCTTTGATGCACCTGTACTGACCTCGCCTTCTGGATGACAGCGGGGTGAACAGGCAGTGGCTCGGGTGGTTGATGTCCTTGATGATCTTTATGGCCTTCCTGTAGCATCGGGTGGTGTAGGTGTCCTGGAGGGCAGGTAGTTTGCCCCCGGTGATGCGTTGTGCAGACCTCACTACCCTCTGGAGAGCCTTACGGTTGAGGGCGGTGCAGTTGCCATACCAGGCGGTGATACAGCCCGCCAGGATGCTCTCGATTGTGCATCTGTAGAAGTTTGTGAGTGCTTTTGGTGACAAGCCGAATTTCTTCAGCCTCCTGAGGTTGAAGAGGCGCTGCTGCGCCTTCCTCACGATGCTGTCTGTGTGAGTGGACCAATTCAGTTTGTCTGTGATGTGTATGCCGAGGAACTTGAAACTTGCTACCCTCTCCACTACTGTTCCGTCGATGTGGATGGGGGGTGTTCCCTCTGCTGTTTCCTGAAGTCCACAATCATCTCCTTAGTTTTTGACGTTGAGTGTGAGGTTATTTTCCTGACACCACACTCCGAGGGCCCTCACCTCCTCCCTGTAGGCCGTCTCGTCGTTGTTGGTAATCAAGCCTACCACTGTTGTGTCGTCCGCAAACTTGATGATTGAGTTGAGGCGTGCATGGCCACGCAGTCGTGGGTGAACAGGGAGTACAGGAGGGGGCTCAGAACGCACCCTTGTGGGGCCCCAGTGTTGAGGATCAGCGGGGAGGAGATGTTGTTGCCTACCCTCACCACCTGGGGGCGGCCCGTCAGGAAGTCCAGTACCCAGTTGCACAGGGCGGGGTCGAGACCCAGGGTCTCGAGCTTGATGACGAGCTTGGAGGGTACTATGGTGTTGAATGCCGAGCTGTAGTCGATGAACAGCATTCTCACATAGGTATTCCTCTTGTCCAGATGGGTTAGGGCAGTGTGCAGTGTGGTTGAGATTGCATCGTCTGTGGACCTATTTGGGCGGTAAGCAAATTGGAGTGGGTCAAGGGTGTCAGGTAGGGTGGAGGTGATATGGTCCTTGACTAGTCTCTCAAAGCACTTCATGATGACGGATGTGAGTGCTACGGGCGGTAGTCGTTTAGCTCAGTTACCTTAGCTTTCTTGGGAACAGGAACAATGGTGGCCCTCTTGAAGCATGTGGGAACAGCAGACTGGTATAGGGATTGGTTGAATATGTCCGTAAACACACCGGCCAGCTGGTCTGCGCATGCTCTGAGGGCGCGGCTGGGGATGCCGTCTGGGCCTGCAGCCTTGCGAGGGTTAACACGTTTAAATGTCTTACTCACTTCGGCTGCAGTGAAGGAGAGACCGCATGATTCCGTTGCAGGCCGTGTCAGTGGCACTGTATTGTCCTCAAAGCGGGCAAAAAGTTATTTAGTCTGCCTGGGAGCAAGACATCCTGGTCCGTGACTGGGCTGGGTTTCTTCCTGTAGTCCGTGATTGACTGTAGACCCTGCCACATACCTCTTGTGTCTGAGCCGTTGAATTGAGATTCTACTTTGTCTCTGTACTGGCGCTTAGCTTGTTTGATAGCCTTGCGGAGGGAATAGCTGCACTGTTTGTATTCAGTCATGTTACCAGACACCTTGCCCTGATTAAAAGCAGTGGTTCGTGCCTTCAGTTTCACACGAATGCTGCCATCAATCCACGGTTTCTGGTTAGGGAATGTTTTAATCGTTGCTATGGGAACGACATCTTCAACGCACGTTCTAATGAACTCGCACACCGTATCAGCGTATTCGTCAATGTTGTTGTCTGACGCAATACGAAACATCTCCCAGTCCACGTGATGGAAGCAGTCTTGGAGTGTGGAGTCAGCTTGGTCGGACCAGCGTTGGACAGACCTCAGCGTGGGAGCTTCTTGTTTTAGTTTCTGTCTGTAGGCAGGGATCAACAAAATGGAGTCGTGGTCAGCTTTTCCGAAAGGGGGCGGGGCAGGGCCTTATATGCGTCGCGGAAGTTAGAGTAACAATGATCCAGGGTCTTTCCACCCCTGGTTGCGCAATCAATATGCTGATAAAATTTAGGGAGTCTTGTTTTCAGATTAGCCTTGTTAAAATCCCCAGCTACAATGAATGCAGCCTCCGGATAAATCGTTTCCAGTTTGCAGAGAGTTAAATAAAGTTCGTTCAGAGCCATCGATGTGTCTGCTTGGGGGGATATATACGGCTGTGATTATAATCGAAGAGAATTCTCTTGGTAGATAATGCGGTCTACATTTGATTGTGAGGAATTCTAAATCAGGTGAACAGAAGGATTTGAGTTCCTGTATGTTTCCTTCATCACACCATGTCACGTTGGCCATAAGGCATACGCCCCCGCCCGTCTTCTTACCAGAGAGATGTTTGTTTCTGTCGGCGCGATGCGTGGAGAAACCCGCTGGCTGCACCGCTTCGGATTGCGTCTCTCCAGTTAGCCATGTTTCCGTGAAGCAGAGAACGTTACAGTCTCTGATGTCCCTCTGGAATGCTACCCTTGCTCGGATTTCATCAACCTTGTTGTCAAGAGACTGGACATTGGCAAGAAGAATGCTGGGGAGTGGTGCACGATGTGCCCGTCTCCGGAGTCTGACCAGAAGACCGCTTCGTTTCCCTCTTTTTCTGAGTCGTTTTTTTTTTTGGTCGCTGCATGTGATCCACTCGGTTACACTGGTTGTAAGGCAGAACTCAGGATCCGCATCGCGAAAAACATATTCTTGGTCGTACTGATGGTGAGTTGACGCTGATCTTATATTCAGTAGTTCTTGTCGGCTGTATGTAAAGAAACCTAAGATGACCTGGGGTACTAGTGTAAGAAATAACACGTAAAAAAACAAAAAACTGCATAGTTTCCTAGGAACGCGAAGCGAGGCGGCCATCTCTGTCGGCGCCGAATGTATTTTAGTCCTTGTGCTTCTAGTTCCGACAATGCAGTAATAACCAACAAGTAATCTAACTAACAATTCCTAAACTACTGTCTTATACACAGTGTAAGGGGATAAAGAATATGTACATAAGGATATATGAATGAGTGATGGTACAGAGCAGCATAGGCAAGATACAGTAGATGGTATCGAGTACAGTATATACATATGAGATGAGTATGTAAACCAAGTGGCATAGTTAAAGTGGCTAGTGATACATGTATTACATAAGGATGCAGTAGATGATATAGAGTACAGTATCAACGTATGCATATGAGATGAACAATGTAGGGTAAGTAACATTATATAAGGTAGCATTGTTTCTGTATCTACAAGCAATACTTGGATAATTTGTCATTTCTAATAATGATACATTAATTTATGAATATGTACGGCAGGTTTCAGGACACTGATATATCTGAACATGTTAAAAAATATACTGCCACTATTTTCACTATTTTCACCACCAAAGAATAGCAGTGTGGTTTTAATATGATTTGACTCTTTGCAGGCTGTCAGGCTGTCTAGTCACAGAGGAAGGCTGTGCTTCTCTGGTCTCAGCTCTGAGGTCAAACCCCTCACACCTGAGAGAGCTGGATCTGAGTAACAATGACCTGAAGGATTCAGGAGTGAAGCTGCTCTCTGATGGACTGGGGAATCCCCACTGTAAACTGGAGACTCTGAGGTCAGTATTCCTGTAGTTGGTCAACAAGTGATAACTGTTCACCAGATCCACATGTGTTTACCAGACACACATAGTCCACACCATATTTGCATACCTGTGTTACTGTTTAAATATGAATAGTGAATAACGACGAATAACAAAGATATAGAGGCACAAAGATCAGAATAAATGCTAAACTCCTCTGTTAATGGTAACTGTGAGAGGTTAGTATGTTTTGTTGTAGTCTCTGTTTTTGGTAATGGTGAGAGGTTAGCATGTTTTGTTGTAGTCTCTGTTTTTGGTAATGGTGAGAGGTTAGCATGTTTTGTTGTAGTCTCTGTTTTTGGTAATGGTGAGAGGTTAGCATGTTTTGTTGTAGTCTCTGTTTTTGGTAATGGTGAGAGGTTAGCATGTTTTGTTGTAGCCTCTGTTATTGGTAATGGTGAGAGGTTAGCATGTTTTGTTGTAGTCTCTGTTTTTGGTAATGGTGAGAGGTTAGCATGTTTTGTTGTAGCCTCTGTTATTGGTAATGGTGAGAGGTTAGCATGTTTTGTTGTATCCTCTGTTATTGGTAATGGTGAGAGGTTAGCATGTTTTGTTGTAGCCTCTGTTATTGGTAATGGTGAGAGGTTAGCATGTTTTGTTGTAGTCTCTGTTATTGGTAATGGTGAGAGGTTAGCATGTTTTGTTGTAGTCTCTGTTTTTGGTAATGGTGAGAGGTTAGCATGTTTTGTTGTAGCCTCTGTTATTGGTAATGGTGAGAGGTTAGCATGTTTTGTTGTATCCTCTGTTATTGGTAATGGTGAGAGGTTAGCATGTTTTGTTGTAGCCTCTGTTACTGGTAATGGTGAGAGGTTAGCATGTTTTGTTGTAGCCTCTGTTATTGGTAATGGTGAGAGGTTAGCATGTTTTGTTGTAGCCTCTGTTATTGGTAATGGTGAGAGGTTAGCATGTTTTGTTGTATCCTCTGTTATTGGTAATGGTGAGAGGTTAGCATGTTTTGTTGTAGCCTCTGTTATTGGTAATGGTGAGAGGTTAGCATGTTTTGTTGTAGCCTCTGTTATTGGTAATGGTGAGAGGTTAGCATGTTTTGTTGTAGCCTCTGTTATTGGTAATGGTGAGAGGTTAGCATGTTTTGTTGTAGCCTCTGTTATTGGTAATGGTGAGAGGTTAGCATGTTTTGTTGTAGCCTCTGTTATTGGTAATGGTGAGAGGTTAGCATGTTTTGTTGTAGTCTCTGTTATTGGTAATGGTGAGAGGTTAGCATGTTTTGTTGTAGTCTCTGTTATTGGTAATGGTGAGAGGTTAGCATGTTTTGTTGTAGTCTCTGTTATTGGTAATGGTGAGAGGTTAGCATGTTTTGTTGTAGTCTCTGTTATTGGTAATGGTGAGAGGTTAGCATGTTTTGTTGTAGTCTCTGTTATTGGTAATGGTGAGAGGTTAGCATGTTTTGTTGTAGTCTCTGTTATTGGTAATGGTGAGAGGTTAGCATGTTTTGTTGTAGCCCTTGTTAACACTAATAATACTATGCAATGATAATATTTGCATTTTTTTTTTCACTATAAGCAACAGTGGGATTTCTTCCATTGACGGAGAGGCGGACCAAAGCGCAGCGTGGTTGTTTTGATTCATGTTTTAATAAATCACTTCACATGAACAAACTAACAAAAACAAGAACCGTGAAAACCCAAAACAGCCCTATCTGGTGCAAAACACAGAGACAGGAACAATCACCCACAAACAGCCCTATCTGGTGCAAAACACAGAGACAGGAACAATCACCCACAAACAGCCCTATCTGGTGCAAAACACAGAGACAGGAACAATCACCCACAAACAGTCCTATCTGGTGCAAAACACAGAGACAGGAACAATCACTATCCAAAAACAGAACAATCACCCACAAACCCTATCTGGTGCAAAACACAGAGACAGGAACAATCACCCACAAACAGTCCTATCTGGTGCAAAACACAGAGACAGGAACAATCACCCACAAACAGTCCTATCTGGTGCAAAACACAGAGACAGGAACAATCACCCACAAACAGTCCTATCTGGTGCAAAACACAGAGACAGGAACAATCACCCACAAACACACAGTGACACCCAGGCTACCTAAGTATGATTCTCAATCAGAGACAACTAATGACACCTGCCTCTGATTGAGAACCATATTAGGCCGAAACATAGAAATACCCCAAAACATAGAAAAACAAACATAGACTGCCCACCCAACTCACGCCCTGACCATACTAAATAATGACAAAACAAAGGAAATAAAGGTCAGAACGTGACAAACAGTGATGATTTGTCATTTGATAAAAAAATATACTGCCACTATTTTCACCACCAAAGAATATCAGTGTGATTTTAATATGATTTGACTCTTTGCAGGCTGTCAGGCTGTCTAGTCACAGAGGAAGGCTGTGCTTCTCTGGTCTCAGCTCTGAGGTCAAACCCCTCACACCTGAGAGAGCTGGACCTGAGCTACAATCACCCAGGAGACTCAGGAGTCAGACTGCTCTCTGCTGGACTGGAGGATCCACACTGCAGACTGGAGAAACTCAAGTATGTAGAGGGTTTATGTCAATGTTCATATCAGACATGTTTGACTTATCAGACTAGTTAAGACAAACATTCTTACCAACACTTGGACAGAATGATATCTGTGTGTGTCCAGTGACACACACACACACACACATACACACACACAGAACACACACACTGGACACATACACTCACCCACACTCACAAATTGGACACAAACACACACACACACAGACAAACATTTGCTTGAAGTGTGTGTGTGTGTGTGTGTGTGTGTGTGTGTGTGTGTGTGTGTGTGTGTGTGTGTGTGTGTGTGTGTGTGTGTGTGTGTGAGTTCAGGTGTATCCCTCAATGACTGTCTGTTCTTCTGCTTACCGCTACAGTGTGGAACATGGTGGAGAGAACAGAATGAAACCTGGGCTTAGAAAATGTGAGTGTTGACTGCTGTGAAGAATATGACTAAGAATAAGTCTTAATTCAAGTTAAGTCAAAGTCAAAGACCAACATCATTACTTACTTGGTCATATTAAATATCAGCTGTAGTTCTACAGAAGCAGAAATCAGGGACACCAAAGTTTACTGTGTGAGTTGTGTGTGTGTGTGTGTGTGTGTGTGTGTGTGTGTGTGTGTGTGTGTGTGTGTGTGTGTGTGTGTGTGTGTGTGTGTGTGTGTGTGTGTGTGTGTGTGTGTGTGTAATTAATGGGAATAAGTGTGTTTTATATTACCATACAGTATAACATATGATCATTCAACAAGTCTCAAGTTACCTTAACTTCTCCTTTTGATACCTAGAAACATCTACATTAAATGAATTAGTGAAAAGTGAGTTAACATTCTAATGTGAATGATGATGATTTCTAATATTGTGTCTGGTTTCATCCATCAGATGTCTGTGATCTCACACTGGACCCAAACACAGTAAACAGACGTCTCTCTCTGTCTGAGGAGAACAGAAAGGTGACATGTAGGAGAGAGAAGCAGCCGTATCCTGATCACCCAGAGAGATTTGAGGACTGTGGACAGGTGCTGTGTAGAGAGGGTCTGACTGGGCGCTGTTACTGGGAGGTAGAGTGGAGTGGGAGAAGGGGCTGATATAGGAGTGACATATAAAGGAATCAGCAGGAGAGGAGGGGTGAGGACTGTTGTCTTGGATACAATGACAAGTCCTGGAGTCTGTCCTGCTCTGACAACAGTTACACTGCCTATCACAATAATAATCCCACTACCATAGACGTCCGCCCCTCCAGCCCCCACAGAGTGGGAGTGTATCTGGACTGGCCAGCCGGAACTCTGTCCTTCTATAGAGCCTCCTCTGACACACTGACCCACCTCTTCACATTCACCTCCACATTCACTGAGCCCCTCTATCCAGGGTTTTGGGTTGATTACAACTCCTCAGTGTCCTTGTAAATAATAACCTGACACACACATACTCTGACACACACACACTGAAACACACAAACACTGGACACACACACAATAGAATTACACACACTGGACACACACACACACACACTGGACACACACACTGAACACACACATTGGACACACACGCAAACACACACACACACACACCCTGGACACACACACACACACACACACACACACACACAGTGGACACACACACACACACACACACACACACACTGGACAAACACACACAGTGGACATACATGCACACACACTGAACACACAAACACACACTGGACACACACATTGGACACACACAAACAAACACATATTGGACACACACACACACATTGAACACACACAAGAGAGAATAAAGTAGACGGCACGGGTCAAAGTTATTGATTTATGACCCTGCGTCATGATGACGTGAACCCAATGACAAAAGCCTGGAGGCTGTTTTGCGTGAGGCTCCAGAATGTTTCAAAGGAGTTTTAAGTATGAGTGAGGGACATATGTCTTACATATTCCAACCTGAGGAATCTACGGTTAAGATATTCACAGACAGCGTGTCCCAACCCTTTTATCGGGCAGAACCCGAGAGTTTTTCTCCAGCGCTAAGGATGAGAGAATGGCTTAAAATAAGACTTGCGCTGTGTCAAATGGAACGCGCCCTGAGTGCTTCAAGGCTGCCAGGATATGCGTTGGAAGAACAAGTCTGTGGACGAAATGATCTAATGGCCATAAGAGTCACTTCAATGGCGTATACCCCGGACTCCAGAGTGACAATTTTAGCATCAATTTGATAGTGCAAATGCATCGAAAACGGTCAGTTCATATGTATCCTCCAAAGCATGCAAGGATGTACATTTTTTTCAAATAATGTTCAGTTTTAAATGGCGCGATTACCATATTTTCCGAACACTGATGAATAAGCTGGACAGTCTTTTCTTAAATCGTGAACAATTACGACGATGGCCGAGGTTATCGTTGAGACATACCCAGGACTCACAAGGCCGAAGGAGGATCTTTCCCTGGAGTGAAAACGTCCGGAGCTTCGATGGAGCGGGCAAAAGACTTTGCGTTGGGGAATTGGAAACGGATAATGGTCCTGGCTAACAGGATCCTATATCTGTAAGAAATAGTAAAAAAAATTGAATTATAACGTGTGTTAAAATGTAGCTGTTAAATATTTAGAATTAAATCATTGGTTTTGAAAATGTAT
The DNA here is from genome assembly GCF_018296145.1 of Oncorhynchus tshawytscha. Lineage (NCBI taxonomy): Eukaryota > Metazoa > Chordata > Actinopteri > Salmoniformes > Salmonidae > Oncorhynchus > Oncorhynchus tshawytscha. Next base: position 42,489 of record NW_024608576.1, read on the forward strand.
CTCACCCATTTAACTAAAGGGGTAGCGCTCTTTTCTCTCACGCTAGGGTCTGGCGCAGACAACTATAATATCTGAAAAAACATGTATTATTTTATAGTCTTTTCCTACAATGGTGTGTTATGAACATTACAGTTTATTAAAGTTTGTAATAATGTACAACTGCAATGTTTTTTTACATAAAACACGCGTGATGCATGTTTAAATATTATTCAAATGTGTTACTTAATTCAAACATGTCTTAAAGGTTGTACGAAATATTTTGGAATTCAATAAAAGGAATTTAAAAAAAACTGTATCTCACCCTTAACTATGGGAAAAGGTATTTCACATCATCACCCAGCTCTGTCGCGAAGGAAAAAGACCTGGAGAATCAGGGGGCGTGCGTGAGTGGGCGTGTGACGGAGCAGCAGGAGTGTGTGTGTGTTACAGAAACCAAAGGGTGTGGGTTCAACAGGGGGCCCAGCGCTCTATCTGTAGAGAATCGTTTGAAACCAAGGTTTGCACTATCATGCATAAGGCATGTCCAGATATCGGCCGACCGCCCGGGGTTAAACACTGATATCTAATCAACGCACCGGTACCCCACCAAACCGGTTGTAGACAGAATGTCTCTCTGAATTCACCGCCTTTTGGTCTCTAAACCAAACATACAGGGGGTTGCATACAGGATATCTCCCGAAACAATCCCAGCCACGGCCATGCAAAATCTTTACGTACTTTAGCAAGTTAGGGCCAGAACGGGGAGCATCTATTTTTAACACGGTTAGCACCGCTTTAGCGCAAACCCACAGGCCCGAATATTTAGCTGCCCGGACAGATTAAAAAAATATATTCTGAATAAGTGAATCTCTCCTAATGGATATTTCTGGAGGTGAGTAAATGAAAAATATATTTTAAGATTTGTTTGAATATTATTGTAATATTAAACCCTAGTTATTTGGGTATTTCAGGCCAAAGGCCAATATAAGTTAAAAAAGTGTATATATAGCGTATAACTGTTAATATTGTCTAACGTTGGTTAGGATCCCAAACATTTACGCAGCTTTTACGCGGTTTATCGGATCTGGAACAACATGAGGGGGATTCACAGTCTCAAAAACCAGGCAGTCAGTCGCCATCAGCATTTTTTCATTGTAAGTCCTTATAATTAAACACATACCCAAGAATATTTATATATAAAAATTTTAAAAAATAGTGTGTACTATTTTAAAAACTATTTTATGTATTTACAGCCGACATACAGCCAGGAATGATAAAGGATTCGTTATGGACATCTGACTTGGATGCAATTCTACCGTTCTGTACGAGCGATTTTTCAAACTCACCGCAAACGTCGACCCCCTCACGACATACTCCAGACCCCAACAACAAACAACAAACGCACAACAACAAGCCCAAGTACATTGGTCCGAATCCAACCATCCCGAAAACTACTGCTGGGCAGGGAACTTGACGCTTCATGAGCCGGCGCTCCAGGGACACGGTATGAGACCATTATACGTTTATGTTATTAGTTATACATCTTTTTATTAGTTATACCTCTTATGATAGAATATGTTAAAACAAGGACAAATAATGTTTTTTCAGACTGCCAGGAGACAGGCCCTGCAGAATCGGGAACGCTAGATGAAAAAAGCCTAGAGCCCTCCGTGTCCGCAATTCGTCAGAACAGCCAGCGCCAAAAAAGCTGAGGTATTTTAACTATGTATTGTTAATATATAGTATTATACCTGAAATGTATTTGACATTTTATGTATCTAACATATTTTTATATTTAATAACCTATTTTGTATGTATTATTTTCATTCAGACTCCTCCCCGGCGAAAAACAGCACAGTCGGACACATACATCTAGAGCTGGGGGATTCCGGTGCACCGAACATTCCCGATGAAACAACCGATAGACCTGTTTTAAATGACATTTCAGATGTTGACGACCAGTTATTCTGTGATGCGGCCAACCTTATCGACCCCGTCAATTCTACGGCATCAGTACAGGCAGTAGAACAAGAAAGGTTTTTCACATTATTTTCCAGGGCTTTGAAATCGAGGAATGTTTTGCTCTACAAACGACTGGGGGTTTCAATTGAGAGACAGTACAGAGACGATATGTTTTTCTGGCATAGAACAATTCCACGCATGTTAAACAGCAAACCTATTAAAAAATGCAAATACAGACGCTAAAATCATACATGTAACACTAATCATTCCAGAAAGACCCAAAAACGCACATCCTTAATTATCCAAATGGCAGAACTACAGGAACAAGGGGAGACAGTTGAAAGCCTCTTAGCACAGATACCGCCAGAACTCCTACAAGTTATTAACCGTATGAACGAGTCAGGGACGTCCGATGAAAACCTGTTATCACAGATTCCCGAAGCCCTCATAACCTTAATGAATCGGATGAACGAGAGTCAGACATTTTCGGCCCCTGCCACCCCAACAGCGATAGACCAACCAGTAACGCCCATGTCCGTAGAGTCTGAAACGCCACAAGATGTTTTTGGGGAATTGGAAAATTGTCTAATAAATCTGGAGGGAGATGGTATTGATAGACGTGTCCGGGACAACCGGAATAAATTCAACAATACAGAGATTCGACAGTTTTTCAATTTCCTATGGGTGAATCAGAATCTTGACTATGCTGTGTTTTATGTAATGATATTGCACACTCTGAACGATCTGTTAGAGACGGCAAGAGATTATGGTGAAACACATTTTACAGTTGGAGATTTATGGAGATAGCCTGCATAATACAGTATCTCTTATTTTACCCAATGGGAGATTTGTGGAGAAAGCCTGCATAACACAGTATCTCTTATTTTACCCAATGGCGAAGCAGATCTTGAACAATTTATGGCGCTGCTAGAATGCCTTGTTTAGTCAAATTTAGCCATCATAGCCGATCGGACCCTCGAGCTTGTGGTTCAAATAATACGCCAACCCCGGGGTGGTGGGGGGCAGAGAAGGAACCTTGATAGCCTAATGCAGTCAGAAATCATAAGCAATAAAAGGGCCTACCTCATAAACGTTCACAATCCCGATAATAAGCTATGTTTTGCAATAGGCCTAGCGCATTTACTTAACCCTGGATGTACTGATCTGATGGCATTGCAAAAGGCTAGAGAGATCCAAACGGGGGTGGGTCTCGGTATACAGGAGGCGGTGGGTCTCGGTATACAGGATGGGGTGGGTCTCGGTATACAGGAGGCGGTGGGTCTCGGTATACAGGAGGCGGTGGGTTTCGGTATACAGGAGGCGGTGGGTCTCGGTATACAGGAGGCGGTGGGTCTCGGTATACAGGATGGGGTGGGTCTCGGTATACAGGAGGCGGTGGGTCTCGGTATACAGGATGGGGTGGGTCTCGGTATACAGGAGGCGGTGGGTCTCGGTATACAGGATGGGGTGGGTCTCGGTATACAGGAGGCGGTGGGTCTCGGTATACAGGAGGCGGTGGGTCTCGGTATACAGGAGGTGGTGGGTCTCGGTATACAGGATGCTGTGGGTCTCGGTATACAGGAAGGGGTGGGTCTCGGTATACAGGAGGCGGTGGGTCTCGGTATACAGGAGGCGGTGGGTCTCGGTATACAGGAAGGGGTGGGTCTCGGGATACAGGAGGCGGTGGGTCTCGGTATACAGGAAGGGGTGGGTCTCGGGATACAGGAGGCGGTGGGTCTCGGGAAACAGGAGGCGATGGGTCTCGGTATACAGGAAGGGGTGGGTCTCGGGATACAGGATGGGGTGGGTCTCGGTATACAGGAGGCGGTGGGTCTCGGTATACAGGAGGCGGTGGGTCTCGGTATACAGGATGGGGTGGGTCTCGGTATACAGGAGGCGGTTGGTCTCGGTATACAGGAGGCGGTGGGTCTCGGTATACAGGAGGCGGTGGGTCTCGGTATACAGGAGGCGGTGGGTCTCGGTATACAGGAGGCGGTGGGTCTCGGTATACAGGAGGCGGTGGGTCTCGGTATCCAGGATGGGGTGGGTCTCGGTATACAGGAGGCGGTGGGTCTCGGGATACAGGAGGCGGTGGGTCTCGGTATACAGGAGGCGGTGGGTCTCGGTATACAGGAGGCGGTGGGTCTCGGTATACAGGAGGCGGTGGGTCTCGGTATACAGGAGGCGGTGGGTCTCGGTATACAGGATGGGGTGGGTCTCAGTATACAGGATGGGGTGGGTCTCGGTATACAGGAGGCGGTGGGTCTCGGTATACAGGAGGCGGTGGGTCTCGGTATACAGGAGGCGGTGGGTCTCGGTATACAGGAGGCGGTGGGTCTCGGTATACAGGATGGGGTGGGTCTCGGTATACAGGAGGCGGTGGGTCTCGGTATACAGGAGGCGGTGGGTCTCGGTATACAGGATGGGGTGGGTCTCGGTATACAGGAGGCGGTGAGTCTCGGGATACAGGAGGCGGTGGGTCTCGGTATACAGGAGGCGGTGGGTCTCGGTATACAGGAGGCGGTGGGTCTCGGTATACAGGATGGGGTGGGTCTCGGTATACAGGAGGCGGTGGGTCTCGGTATACAGGAGGAGGTGGCTTTCTCGGACATAGTCAAATTTGAAAACTTTCTGAATATCAAGATTGTGGTTTTGTACCACAGTAGAGCTAATGCAGCTCTCTTGAAGTTCCAAAACACCCCCCAACCGCACCCTCAGATTCTGTACTTTTATGTGCAAAACGAACATTACTACGCCGTTACAAACATCACTGCTTTTTTAGGCGGCCCATATGTGTGTCCATCCTGCCATACCGGCTACACCCGAAAGGGGGGGCACTCGTGCCGTTATAACTGTTCAGTATGTCAGGATGCAGTGCCCAATGCAACCCTTAAACTTGACACCCTGTGAGGATTGCCACCGCACATGTTGTTTGACCTACTGTTACGAAAGACACAAAATTGAAACATGGCACCCCAAGGCATGTAAATCTGTAAGCTGTTGTGACATTAACAAGTAATACTTTTTCTCTCTAAAGGTTCGGGGTCAAAATTGACACCCTTTTCAATACCTCACCTTGTGTGGATAACGGCACTGAGCCTTTTTCTAAAAGGTGTTATGAGTTGGAGAACACATTGGGAGTGATCTTAGACCATTCCTCCATACAGAATCCTTACAAATCTTCCCAGTTTGTTTTCTTACCATGAACATATTACAAACTAACAAAACTGTGTATTAGTCGCCCTCTAGTGGTAGGTGGTTATAATGTCTCCGGTCTCCTCTCTCTTCTCTCCGTCTCCCCCTCTACAGTCTCCACACTCCTCTCTCTCTCTTCTCTCCGTCTCCCCCTCTACAGTCTCCACACTCCTCTCTCTCTCACAAACATAGACTATGACCTGCCGAATGAGCAATCCTGATTAAAGATTCCCACAATACCCCCCTCCCCTCTGTCTCTCTCTCACTCTCTCTCACTCTCTCTCTCTCTCTCTCTCTCTCTCTCTCTGTGTAGGCCTGCCAGGCTGTTAGGTTAATGGACCATGGAAACCCACTGAGAATCTGCCACTGCCATACAGAGAGAGCTACAAATGAACATGATTAAAATACATGAAACCGTGTTCAACACAACTCCATGTATGTTGTTCTCTCTGTTTACAGGACTAGAAGTCTGGTTAAAACACATCAATACAGAATGAATTATATGTCTTCAAACCTTAGACTCATGTCCATCAACATGCTGGCTTCACCCCAACCCCAACCCAACCCTAACCCAACCCTAACCCCAACCCTAACCCAACCCTAACCCTAACCCAACCCAACCCTAACCCAACCCAACCCTAACCCAACCCTAACCCAACCCCAACCCCAACCCAACCCTAACCCAACCCTAACCCAACCCTAACCCAACCCAACCCAACCCCAACCCCAACCCAACCCCAACCCAACCCTAACCCAACCCTAACCCAACCCCAACCCAACCCCAACCCAACCCCAACCCTAACCCAACCCTAACCCCAACCCCAACCCTAACCCAACCCCAACCCCAACCCCAACCCCAACCCAACCCTAACCCAACCCTAACCCAACCCAACCCCAACCCAACCCCAACCCGACCCCAACCCAACCCTAACCCCAACCTAACCCAACCCTAACCCAACCCTAACCCCAACCCCAACCCTAACCCAACCCCAACCCAACCCCAACCCAACCCCAACCCCAACCCAACCCCAACCCCAACCCAACCCAACCCTAACCCCAACCCCAACCCAACCCCAACCCAACCCCAACCCCAACACAACCCTGTTTTTTAAACTATATAATAATAAAGTTACGTTTTAAGATGTGGAGGGTTCTAGAGGGAACTGGGAGAAAAACAGCTGGAGAATCTGTACCCGAACTGCAACCCAGAACTTTTTAATCTGCACATCTGAGTCCACAGAATTGAACAACATCGACCCTAGACTCAGCATCCAGACTCCACCTCACTAAAGACCCAGACTCAGCATCCAGACTCCACCTCTCTAACTCCAGCCTCAACAAGGCGAACTGAACAACATCTACTCAAGGAGTTACAAAAAGACCCAGACTCAGCATCCAGACTCCACCTCACTAAAGACCCAGTTCTCAGCATCCAGACTCCACCTCTCTAAAGACCCAGACTCAGCATCCAGACTCCACCTCTCTAAAGACCCAGACTCAGCATCCAGACTCCACCTCACTAAAGACCCAGACTCAGCATCCAGATTCCACCTCACTAAAGACCCAGACTCAGCATCCAGACTCCACCTCTCTAAAGACCCAGACTCAGCATCCAGACTCCACCTCACTAAAGACCCAGACTCAGCATCCAGACTCAACCTCTCTAAAGACCCAGACTCAGCATCCAGACTCCACCTCACTAAAGACCCAGACTCAGCATCCAGACTCCACCTCACTAAAGACCCAGACTCAGCATCCAGACTCCACCTCACTAAAGACCCAGACTCAGCATCCAGACTCCACCTCTCTAACTCCAGCCTCAACAAGGCGAACTGAACAACATCTACTCAAGGAGTTACAAAAAGACCCAGACTCAGCATCCAGACTCCACCTCACTAAAGACCCAGACTCAGCATCCAGACTCCACCTCTCTAACTCCAGCCTCAACAAGGCGAACTGAACAACATCTACTCAAGGAGTTACAAAAAGACCCAGACTCAGCATCCAGACTCCACCTCACTAAAGACCCAGTTCTCAGCATCCAGACTCCACCTCTGTAAAGACCCAGACTCAGCATCCAGACTCAACCTCTCTAAAGACCCAGACTCAGCATCCAGACTCCACCTCACTAAAGACCCAGACTCAGCATCCAGACTCCACCTCACTAAAGACCCAGACTCAGCATCCAGACTCCACCTCTCTAAAGACCCAGACTCAGCATCCAGACTCCACCTCTCTAAAGACCCAGACTCAGCATCCAGACTCCACCTCTCTAAAGACCCAGACTCAGCATCCAGACTCCACCTCTCTAAAGACCCAGACTCAGCATCCAGACTCCACCTCTCTAAAGACCCAGACTCAGCATCCAGACTCCACCTCTCTAAAGACCCAGACTCAGCATCCAGACTCCACCTCTCTAAAGACCCAGACTCAGCATCCAGACTCCACCTCTCTAAAGACCCAGACTCAGCATCCAGACTCCACCTCTCTAAAGACCCAGACTCAGCATCCAGACTCCACCTCTCTAAAGACCCAGACTCAGCATCCAGACTCCACCTCTCTAAAGACCCAGACTCAGCATCCAGACTCCACCTCTCTAAAGACCCAGACTCAGCATCCAGACTCCACCTCTCTAAAGACCCAGACTCAGCATCCAGACTCCACCTCTCTAAAGACCCGGACTCAGCATCCAGACTCCACCTCACTAAAGACCCAGACTCAGCATCCAGACTCCACCTCACTAAAGACCCAGACTCAGCATCCAGACTCCACCTCACTAAAGACCCAGACTCAGCATCCAGACTCCACTCTCTAAAGACCCAGACTCAGCATCCAGACTCCACCTCTCTAAAGACCCAGACTCAGCATCCAGACTCCACCTCTCTAACCCCAGACTCAGCATCCAGACTCCACCTCTCTAAAGACCCAGACTCAGCATCCAGACTCCACCTCTCTAAAGACCCAGACTCAGCATCCAGACTCCACCTCACTAAAGACCCAGACTCAGCATCCAGACTCCACCTCTCTAAAGACCCAGACTCAGCATCCAGACTCCACCTCTCTAAAGACCCAGACTCAGCATCCAGACTCCACCTCTCTAAAGACCCAGACTCAGCATCCAGACTCCACCTCTCTAAAGACCCAGACTCAGCATCCAGACTCCACCTCTCTAAAGACCCAGACTCAGCATCCAGACTCCACCTCTCTAAAGACCCAGACTCAGCATCCAGACTCCACCTCTCTAAAGACCCAGTTCTCAGCATCCAGACTCCACCTCTCTAAAGACCCAGACTCAGCATCCAGACTCCACCTCTCTAAAGACCCAGACTCAGCATCCAGACTCCACCTCACTAAAGACCCAGACTCAGCATCCAGACTCCACCTCACTAAAGACCCAGACTCAGCATCCAGACTCCACCTCTCTAAAGACCCAGACTCAGCATCCAGACTCCACCTCTCTAAAGACCCAGACTCAGCATCCAGACTCCACCTCTCTAACTCCAGCCTCAACAACAAGGCGGTAAGAACCCCCACTGAGCAGCACATCGTCTCCTGCTGAAAACACACACCTGTCCGGTTGCTGCACGCTGTCCTGCCCCTACTAGGGAACGACACCCACCCTAACAGGTATAGGAAACCATGCAGTCCTGCCCCTACTGGGAACGACACCCACCCTAACAGGTATAGGAAACCATGCTGTCCTGCCCCTACTAGGGAACGACACCCACCCTAACAGGTATAGGAAACCATGCTGTCCTGCCCCTACTAGGGAACGACACCCACCCTAACAGGTATAGGAAACCATGCTGTCCTGCCCCTACTAGGGAACGACACCCACCCTAACAGGTATAGGAAACCATGCTGTCCTGCCCCTACTAGGGAACGACACCCACCCTAACAGGTATAGGAAACCATGCTGTCCTGCCCCTACTAGGGAACGACACCCACCCTAACAGGTATAGGAAACCATGCTGTCCTGCCCCTACTAGGGAACGACACCCACCCTAACAGGTATAGGAAACCATGCAGTCCTGCCCCTACTAGGGAACGACACCCACCCTAACAGGTATAGGAAACCATGCAGTCCTGCCCCTACTAGGGAACGACACCCACCCTAACAGGTATAGGAAACCATGCAGTCCTGCCCCTACTAGGGAACGACACCCACCCTAACAGGTATAGGAAACCATGCTGTCCTGCCCCTACTAGGGAACGACACCCACCCTAACAGGTATAGGAAACCATGCTGTCCTGCCCCTACTAGGGAACGACACCCACCCTAACAGGTATAGGAAACCATGCTGTCCTGCCCCTACTAGGGAACGACACCCACCCTAACAGGTATAGGAAACCATGCAGTCCTGCCCCTACTAGGGAACGACACCCACCCTAACAGGTATAGGAAACCATGCTGTCCTGCCCCTACTAGGGAACGACACCCACCCTAACAGGTATAGGAAACCATGCTGTCCTGCCCCTACTAGGGAACGACACCCACCCTAACAGGTATAGGAAACCATGCTGTCCTGCCCCTACTAGGGAACGACACCCACCCTAACAGGTATAGGAAACCATGCTGTCCTGCCCCTACTAGGGAACGACACCCACCCTAACAGGTATAGGAAACCATGCTGTCCTGCCCCTACTAGGGAACGACACCCACCCTAACAGGTATAGGAAACCATGCTGTCCTGCCCCTACTAGGGAACGACACCCACCCTAACAGGTATAGGAAACCACGCTGTCCTGCCCCTACTAGGGAACGACACCCACCCTAACAGGTATAGGAAACCACGCTGTCCTGCCCCTACTAGGGAACGACACCCACCCTAACAGGTATAGGAAACCACGCTGTCCTGCCCCTACTAGGGAACGACACCCACCCTAACAGGTATAGGAAACCATGCAGTCCTGCCCCTACTAGGGAACGACACCCACCCTAACAGGTATAGGAAACCATGCAGTCCTGCCCCTACTAGGGAACGACACCCACCCTAACAGGTATAGGAAACCATGCTGTCCTGCCCCTACTAGGGAACGACACCCACCCTAACAGGTATAGGAAACCATGCTGTCCTGCCCCTACTAGGGAACGACACCCACCCTAACAGGTATAGGAAACCATGCTGTCCTGCCCCTACTAGGGAACGACACCCACCCTAACAGGTATAGGAAACCATGCTGTCCTGCCCCTACTAGGGAACGACACCCACCCTAACAGGTATAGGAAACCATGCTGTCCTGCCCCTACTAGGGAACGACACCCACCCTAACAGGTATAGGAAACCATGCTGTCCTGCCCCTACTAGGGAACGACACCCACCCTAACAGGTATAGGAAACCATGCTGTCCTGCCCCTACTAGGGAACGACACCCACCCTAACAGGTATAGGAAACCATGCTGTCCTGCCCCTACTAGGGAACGACACCCACCCTAACAGGTATAGGAAACCATGCTGTCCTGCCCCTACTAGGGAACGACACCCACCCTAACAGGTATAGGAAACCATGCAGTCCTGCCCCTACTAGGGAACGACACCCACCCTAACAGGTATAGGAAACCATGCAGTCCCTTATGAGTATAGTAACGCAGCAACGCAGTAGTAGAGCCCAACAACCCCTTAACAACAGAGTCTTACAACCACCCACTAATAGAGTCCCACACCCCCCTCTCAGCAGACAGCCACGCCTAAACCAACCCCCTGATGAGGCGACCAGGCAAACATCAAAACTCTACTTCAAATTGATACAGGCCATCCATCATAAAGAAATCATTGGTAAAGCCATCTCAGGCCGAAGGTTCCCTAGTGGCATGATGAGACAGGTGAGCAGACTCACCAATTTGATCAAGCCATCCTCACCCACAGATTACACTGCAACCCAAGTACTACAGAACACACAGCAATGGATGAACAATAACATGAACATATTACAAATACACTACCAGACAGTTATCGAATCACTCACACAACCACCCAATACATTCAACACTCTTGCATTGCACATAGCTGTGGGCTGGGCGCATAAGAGATACACACACAAACTGACACACACTACCATCACTACAGTGGAAACAATTTTGGCAACAGACAACTCCCTAGGGCTACCCTTTCTTACCCCACTACAGTGCTCCCCTTCCCTAAGCCCCCCAGCCAATAAACATTGGCTCCTGGTCCACTGGAACAACAACAGAACCCCTGGCATACAGCCTCAGCTCATTGGCTCCTTCCACTGGAACCAACAGAACCCCTGGCATACAGCCTCAGCTCATTGGCTCCCGGTCCACTGGAACAACAACAGAACCCCTGGCATACAGCCTCAGCTCATTGGCTCCCGGTCCACTGGAACAACAACAGAACCCCTAGCATACAGTCTCAGCTCAAATCCAGGCCCCACCACAGTTGATTTCTCTGCCCACCACTTCAGCACCAGTTCCTTTCTCATCCTCGTTGGAGGACTTCCGTCCTTTACCCAAGTTCTCTCCTCTAGTTAAGCCTCAGGCTTCTCAGAAACGATCATCACCATTGGGGCCACGCCCTACCCCAGCACAGTGCTCTTTAAACCAGAAGCTAAATAATCAGTATCCTCCTCTTCCTCAGACACAATCTTCTACTGAGATAGGGATCCGTACCTCAACACCATCTTCCCCTGTTGCACCTTCGCAGACACAGATAGATGTCAGCAATATTGCCCCAAACAACTCCCCATCTCCTTCTAAGAACAACATGGCCCCCACTCCCTCCCCATCTCATTCTAAGAACAACATGGCCCCCACTCCCTCCCCATCTCATTCTAAGAACAACATGGCCCCACTCCCTCCCCATCTCATTCTAAGAACAACATGGCCCCCACTCCCTCCCCATCTCATTCTAAGAACAACATGGCCCCCACTCCCTCCCCATCTCATTCTAAGAACAACATGGCCCCCACTCCCTCCCCATCTCATTCTAAGAACAACATGGCCCCCACTCCCTCCCCATCTCATTCTAAGAACAACATGGCACCCACTCCCTCCCCATCTCATTCTAAGAACAACATGGCACTCCCTCCCCATCTCATTCTAAGAACAACTCCCCATCCCTCCCCATTCTAAGAACAACATGGCCCCCACTCCCTCCCCATCTCATTCTAAGAACAACATGGCCCCACTCCCTCCCCATCTCATTCTAAGAACAACATGGCCCCCACTCCCTCCCCATCTCATTCTAAGAACAACATGGCCCCCACTCCCTCCCCATCTCATTCTAAGAACAACATGGCCCCCACTCCCTCCCCATCTCATTCTAAGAACAACATGGCCCCCACTCCCTCCCCATCTCATTCTAAGAACAACATGGCCCCCACTCCCTCCCCTCCTAAGAACAACATCTCATTCCCCTAAGAACAACATGGCCCCCATCTCATTCTAAGAACCCTCCCCATCTCATTCTAAGAACAACATGGCCCCCACTCCCTCCCCATCTCATTCTAAGAACAACATGGCCCCCACCCCTCCCCATCTCATTCTAAGAACCCCTCCCCATCTCATTCTAAGAACAACATGGCCCCCACTCCCTCCCCATCTCATTCTAAGAACAACATGGCCCCCACTCCCTCCCCATCTCATTCTAAGAACAACCCACTCCCTCCCCATCTCATTCTAAGAACAACATGGCCCCCACTCCCTCCCCATCTCATTCTAAGAACAACACTCCCTCCCCATCTCATTCTAAGAACAACATGGCCCCCACCTCCCCATCTCATTCTAAGAACCTCCCCATCTCATTCTAAGAACAACATGGCCCCCACTCCCTCCCCATCTCATTCTAAGAACAACATGGCCCCCACTCCCTCCCCATCTCATTCTAAGAACAACATGGCCCCCACTCCTCCCCATCTCATTCTAAGAACAACATGGCCCCCACTCCCTCCCCATCTCATTCTAAGAACAACATGGCCCCCACTCCCTCCCCATCTCATTCTAAGAACAACATGGCCCCCACTCCCTCCCCATCTCATTCTAAGAACAACATGGCCCCCACTCCCCCCATCTCATTCTAAGAACAACATCCCCATCCTCCCCATCTCATTCTAAGAACAACATGGCCCCCACTCCCTCCCCATCTCATTCTAAGAACAACATGGCCCCCACTCCTCCCCATCTCATTCTAAGAACAACATGGCCCCCACTCCCTCCCCATCTCATTCTAAGAACAACATGGCCCCCACCTCCCCATCTCATTCTAAGAACAACATGGCCCCCACTCCCTCCCCATCTCATTCTAAGAACAACATGGCCCCACTCCTCCCCATCTCATTCTAAGAACAACATGGCCCCCACTCCTCCCCATCTCATTCTAAGAACAACATGGCCCCCACTCCCTCCCCATCTCATTCTAAGAACAACATGGCCCCCACTCCCTCCCCATCTCATTCTAAGAACAACATCTCTCCCTCCCCATCTCATTCTAAGAACAACATGGCCCCCACTCCCTCCCCATCTCATTCTAAGAACAACATGGCCCCACTCCCTCCCCATCTCATTCTAAGAACAACCACTCCCTCCCCATCTCATTCTAAGAACAACATGGCCCCCACTCCCTCCCCATCTCATTCTAAGAACAACATGGCCCCCACTCTCCCTCCCCATCTCATTCTAAGAACAACATGGAACCCACCTCCCCATCTCATTCTAAGAACAACCTCCCCATCTCATTCTAAGAACAACATGGCCCCCACTCCCTCCCCATCTCATTCTAAGAACAACATGGCCCCCACTCCCTCCCCATCTCATTCTAAGAACAACAACTCCTCCCCATCTCATTCTAAGAACAACATGGCCCCCACTCCCTCCCCATCTCATTCTAAGAACAACATGGCCCCCACTCCCTCCCCATCTCATTCTAAGAACAACATGGCCCCCACTCCCTCCCCATCTCATTCTAAGAACAACATGGCCCCCACTCCTCCCCATCTCATTCTAAGAACAACATGGCCCCCACTCCTCCCCATCTCATTCTAAGAACAACATGGCCCCCACTCCCTCCCCATCTCATTCTAAGAACAACATGGCCCCCACTCCCTCCCCATCTCATTCTAAGAACAACATGGCCCCCACTCCCTCCCCATCTCATTCTAAGAACAACATGGCCCCCACCCCTCCCCATCTCATTCTAAGAACAACATCTCACTCCCTCCCCATCTCATTCTAAGAACAACATGGCCCCCACTCCCTCCCCATCTCATTCTAAGAACAACATGGCCCCCACTCCCTCCCCATCTCATTCTAAGAACATGGCCCCACTCCCTCCCCTCCCTCCCCATCTCATTCTAAGAACAACATGGCCCCCACTCCCTCCCCATCTCATTCTAAGAACAACATGGCCCCCACTCCCTCCCCATCTCATTCTAAGAACAACATGGCCCCCACTCCCTCCCCATCTCATTCTAAGAACAACATGGCCCCCACTCCCTCCCCATCTCATTCTAAGAACAACATGGCCCCACTCCCTCCCCATCTCATTCTAAGAACAACATGGCCCCCACTCTCCTCCCCATCTCATTCTAAGAACAACATGGCCCCCACTCCCTCCCCATCTCATTCTAAGAACAACAACTCCTCCCCATCTCATTCTAAGAACAACATGGCCCCCACTCCCTCCCCATCTCATTCTAAGAACAACATGGCCCCCACTCCTCCCCATCTCATTCTAAGAACAACATGGCCCCCACTCCTCCCCATCTCATTCTAAGAACAACATGGCCTCACTCCTCCCCATCTCATTCTAAGAACAACATGGCCCCCCTCCCCATCTCATTCTAAGAACAACATGGCCCCCACTCCCTCCCCATCTCATTCTAAGAACAACATGGCCCCCACTCCTCCCTCCCCATCTCATTCTAAGAACAACATGGCCCCCACTCCCTCCCCATCTCATTCTAAGAACAACATGGCCCCCACTCCCTCCCCATCTCATTCTAAGAACAACATGGCCCCCACTCCCTCCCCATCTCATTCTAAGAACAACATGGCCCCCATCTCCTCCCCATCTCATTCTAAGAACAACATGGCCCCCACTCCCTCCCCATCTCATTCTAAGAACAACATGGCCCCCACTCCCTCCCCATCTCATTCTAAGAACAACATGGCCCCCACTCCCTCCCCATCTCATTCTAAGAACAACATGGCCCCCACTCCCTCCCCATCTCATTCTAAGAACAACATGGCCCCCACTCCCTCCCCATCTCATTCTAAGAACAACATGGCCCCCACTCCCTCCCCATCTCATTCTAAGAACAACATGGCCCCCACTCCCTCCCCATCTCATTCTAAGAACAACATGGCCCCCACTCCCTCCCCATCTCATTCTAAGAACAACATGGCCCCCACTCCCTCCCCATCTCATTCTAAGAACAACATGGCCCCCACTCCCTCCCCATCTCATTCTAAGAACAACATGGCCCCCACTCCTCCCCATCTCATTCTAAGAACAACATGGCCCCCACTCCCTCCCCATCTCATTCTAAGAACAACATGGCCCCCACTCCCTCCCCATCTCATCTCCTCCCCATCTCATTCTAAGAACAACATGGCCCCCACTCCTCCCCATCTCATTCTAAGAACAACATGGCCCCACTCCTCCCCATCTCATTCTAAGAACAACATGGCCCCACTCCCTCCCTCCCCATCTCATTCTAAGAACAACATGGCCCCCACTCCCTCCCCATCTCATTCTAAGAACAACATGGCCCCCACTCCCTCCCCATCTCATTCTAAGAACAACATGGCCCCCACTCCCTCCCCATCTCATTCTAAGAACCCTCCCTCCCCATCTCATTCTAAGAACAACATGGCCCCCACTACCTCCCCATCTCATTCTAAGAACAACATGGCCCCCACTCCCTCTCATTCATTCTAAGAACAACATGGCCCCCACTCCCTCCCCATCTCATTCTAAGAACAACAACTCCCTCCCCATCTCATTCTAAGAACAACATGGCCCCCACTCCCTCCCCATCTCATTCTAAGAACAACATGGCCCCCACTCCTCCCCATCTCATTCTAAGAACAACATGGCCCCCACTCCCTCCCCATCTCATTCTAAGAACAACATTCTAAGAACAACACCTCCCCATCTCATTCTAAGAACAACATGGCCCCCACTCCTCCCCATCTCATTCTAAGAACAACATGGCCCCCACTCCTCCCCATCTCATTCTAAGAACAACATGGCCCCCACTCCCTCCCCATCTCATTCTAAGAACAACATGGCCCCCACTCCCTCCCCATCTCATTCTAAGAACAACATGGCCCCATCTCATTCTAAGAACAACCTCCCCATCTCATTCTAAGAACAACATGGCCCCCACTCCCTCCCCATCTCATTCTAAGAACAACATGGCCCCCACCCTCCCCATCTCATTCTAAGAACAACATGGCCCCCACTCCCTCCCCATCTCATTCTAAGAGCAACACCTCCCCATCTCATTCTAAGAACAACATGGCCCCCACTACCTCCCCATCTCATTCTAAGAACAACATGGCCCCCACTACCTCCCCATCTCATTCTAAGAACAACATGCCCCCACCTCCCCCCTCCCCATCTCATTCTAAGAACAACATGGCCCCCACTCCCCTCCCCATCTCATTCTAAGAACAACATGGCCCCCACTACCTCCCCATCTCATTCTAAGAACAACATGGCCCCCACTCCCTCCCCATCTCATTCTAAGAACAACATGGCCCCCACTACCTCCCCATCTCATTCTAAGAACAACATGGCCCCCACTCCCTCCCCATCTCATTCTAAGAACAACATGGCCCCCACTCCTCCCCATCTCATTCTAAGAACAACATGGCCCCCACTCCTCCCCATCTCATTCTAAGAACAACATGGCCCCCACTCCCTCCCCATCTCATTCTAAGAACAACATGGCCCCCACTCCCTCCCCATCTCATTCTAATAACAACATGGCCCCACTCCCTCCCCATCTCATTCTAAGAACAACATGGCCTCCCACTCCCTCCCTTTCTTCCAAAGTAAAAGGAAAGGAGATTATGAGAACCCCTACCTCCACTTCCCCTCATGACCCACAGAGATTAAACAACCCAGGGACCACCCAGGAGAACAGTATTCAAAGTTTCATTGGTCCCCCATCGCCCACCATAGGCTCCAACCTTGAATTGATAACCACTAACACCTCTAATTTAATCCAGGCCCCAGTTGAGTTCCACCATAGGGCCTGCAGCCAGAAACCCTCAATGTTATAGCAACACTCCCCAATCCCCTGGATAAAACTCCTAAACACAGCAATGTTTCAGTTAAAATCTTGGAAAGGATTTCACCTCTATCGCTCTCACCAACAGGAGGCGCCACATCAAGGGGTGAGACTAGGACTGGGCAGTTCCAGGGGCAAATGACGATTAGGGACAAAACAATGGGCAACAACCCAAAAACAACCAATCTGAGCCCTCCCAAAAAGACACAATGTCACTGCCAGTCCGAGGCCCCTGTATAACTGGAGCCTCAACATACTCACCCCAGTTTGAATTCCAACCCCAACCCCAGCCTCAGCCTCAGCCCCAGCATCAACCCCCAACCCCAGCCTCAGCCCCAGTATCAACCCCCAACCCCAGCCTCAGCCCCAGCATCAACCCCCAACCCCAGCCTCAGCCCCAGCATCAACCCCAACCCCAGCCCCAGCATCAACCCCAACCCCAGCCTCAGCCCCAGCATCAACACCCAACCCCAGCCTCAGCCCCAGCATCAACCCCCAACCCCAGCCTCAGCCCCAGCATCAACCCCCAACCCCAGCCTCAGCCCCAGCATCAACCCCAGCCTCAGCCCCAGTATCAACCCCCAACCCCAGCCTCAGCATCAACCCCCAACCCCAGCCTCAGCCCCAGCATCAACCCCCAACCCCAGCAACCCTTCAGAAACCATCGTACCATAAAGACAGACCAAAAGGCAAGGTGGCAGATTGGAATTTTAAGGGAAATAAACCAATACTAGTCTTGGGAGACTCAAATGTTAATAGAATCCCTCCATTTCATAACCCAAACATACAAGTGGACAGTTACCCTGGAGCAACATTTGACCATTTCACAAAGGTTCTGGAGAAAACAGAGGTTCGTTTAGACACCAGCATAGTGGTTCTCTCGGTGGGCATAAACAATATGGATAATGACCCATACAAAACATCAATCAAACAGATTGCATCAATGCACAAGGAAGCAAGAGTCACTTTCCCAAATGCAATTATTTACATCCCCATTATTAACCACTCACACCTCCTTTCACCAGATCGAAAACGAAACCTCAGTCATTAACGGTTACATCACCACACATGGCCCATTTCTCTTGGAGATACCCCATGATGAATTCCACACAACAACAGACCTGAGAGTACAGTACAGGAGTACAGACGGTCAGAAATATTTTCCATGCACACCCAGATAGCAATAGACCAGACAATGAAATACTACAATTATTAGAAATGAGCCTCACACACAATGACTTTATGTTCAATGATAAGCACTACATACAGGTGGAGGGAACAGCTATGGGCAAGAAATTTGCCCCGGAATATGCAAACATTTACATGGCTGAATGGGAGAGAGAGTCATTGGCCAAGTGCCCACATCAACCTACATTCAATTACAGACTTTGTGATATCCAACTATTCACTGAATTCATTATCATTCTCAACAGTCACCACCCATCCATTAAGGTTAAATACATAATGGATCCATGTGAAGTACACGTATTGGATACTACAGTTTTCTTTAATCACATAAATCAGTCTCAAAAAACAATATTCACTAAAGTTTATTTCAAACCAACAGATACACATGCTTTACTCCACAAACACAGTTATCACCTGTTATAGGAATTACATTCCTATATGTTTTAATACCCAATTAAAATTAAACACTGTAAATTTCTAAGAATTTAAGACTCTTATTTGCATGAATTGGACAGAGACCAGTCTCAAAATCTATCAGCAGCGTTTATTCTTGAGAGTACTGAACATGACACAGTTTACCACAGATTATAAACTGAAAATGACGTCATTGGTTTTCGTACTACCCCGTCTCATCTCCGCTCCAGTACAATGGCTGTATGGTTCTCAAGACTAAGATAATTTATGATCCGAGCCAAGGTCTGCCTGTGTAGATAAGCATTCTAGCCAGTCTGCCTATAAGTTAATTCATTTCTACCAAGGAACAGACAGTCATTGTTCTAATTCTTGATTACATTTACACACATTATATTCAGTACTAAGGTTAAAAAGAAAATTCATACATCTATACAGTAACATAATAGTATTCAGATTAGTACATCTACAGTAACATAATAGTATTCAGATTAGTACATCTACAGTAACATAATAGTATTCAGATTAGTACATATACAGTAACATAATAGTATTCTGATTAGTACATATACAGTAACATAATAGTATTCTGATTAGTACATCTACAGTAACATAATAGTATTCTGATTAGTACATCTACAGTAACATAATAGTATTCTGATTAGTACATATACAGTAACATAATAGTATTCTGATTAGTACATCTACAGTAACATAATAGTATTCTGATTAGTACATCTACAGTAACATAATAGTATTCTGATTAGTACATATACAGTAACGTAATAGTATTCTGATTAGTACATATACAGTAACATAATAGTATTCTGATTAGTACATATACATTAACATAATAGTATTCTGATTAGTACATATACAGTAACGTAATAGTATTCTGATTAGTACATATACAGTAACATAATAGTATTCTGATTAGTACATATACATTAACATAATAGTATTCTGATTAGTACATATACAGTAAAATAATAGTATTCTGATTAGTCAGTCCTGATTGAAATGTAAACATAATTAGTCATTATTGATAAAAAATCCCTTAACATATCCACCTTTTGATTAAATATTTATACAATCACACATCACACATCCAATCACATCTAGTTATATTAAATATTAAAAAGCATACTTCTATTTTATTAGAGATATTTATTGTTATCAAAACATCACCTAAACATAACCCACTACTTGCATTCACACTGACATCAGGATAAAGAGGGGAAAGCATTGCCATTAACCAGGCATTAACATCACCTAAACATAACCCACTACTTGCCTTCACACTGACATCAGGATAAAGAGGGGAAAGCATTGCCATTAACCAGGCATTAACATCACCTAAACATAACCCACTACTTGCCTTCACACTGACATCAGGATAAAGAGGGGAAAGCATTGCCATTAACCAGGCATTAACATCACCTAAACATAACCCACTACTTGCCTTCACACTGACATCAGGATAAAGAGGGGAAAGCATTGCCATTAACCAGGCATTAACATCACCTAAACATAACCCATTACTTGCCTTCACACTGACATCAGGATAAAGAGGGGAAAGCATTGCCATTAACCAGGCATTAACATCACCTAAACATAACCCACTACTTGCCTTCACACTGACATCAGGATAAAGAGGGGAAAGCATTGCCATTAACCAGTCATTAACATCACCTAAACATATCCCACTACTTGCATTCACACGGACTGTTTTTAGGCCAACATCAGAATCATAACTCTTCTCATCAGAATTTTCGTTACAATCTTCATTGAAACAAGGTACAACCTAACCTCCCTAAATATCAAAAATGGTCTCATCAAATATAAGTTCCCCGCAAATGAAGGATCCAGATTCGTCCACTTGTTCTGTAGACATGCATTCAGCACTCCACGGGTCAGAACCTGGAATCGGCCCTTCCCTCACCATCTGTTGTGTCATTGATTTCTCCAGAGTCCTGGAAATAAGGCCTCGTACACAGGGAATTAGACAACAGCCACATAAAACTAAAACAGTTACGCAGATGAAGGTAACCCATAATACAGTGATCAGAACATTTTTCCATTTTCCAAACATACTATCAAACCAATTAGTCAAAGAGATATCCACCCCAGAGTTTTCTGCCAAACCGTGAGCCAGGGTGGTCAAACCAGCTGAGGCTTCGGGCACTGATTCGTCCGGAGCTGTGTTATTTGGGATGTAAGTACAACACATGGTCCTGAAAATCACGCATACTCCTCCCCTTTCAGCCAATAACATGTCTAATGCAATTCTCATCTGCCAAGCCATGAGGCTGGTTGCTTCAGTCTGTTCTGCCAAACTTTTAATAGCATCTCTGGTATATTTGATAAAGCGCTGTTAATTATAATAAATATAATTAATCCAGTCCACGTTATTCTTGAGAGTAGACCACCAGGAAATGCTTGACTCTAATCCTGCTAGGATCTGATTTCTTGCTTTGAATTTATCTGCACCCCCCCACCCCCGTGGAACCCCAATGTTATCAATATATACTCTGTCATCAAAAGACCCAGATGGAGTACCACTTTTCTCCCGTTTGGCTAACTTCATGTCTTGGTGTTGAATGAGTGTGAAAGGCATTCCCAAATGTACAAGGGCCCATAATCCTGTACAATCTGTCGGTAATACTCGGCTATAACGTCATTCCCCCACACAACCACCACCAGATGTGAGCCCTGGGCCTCCTTATCTTACTGAAATCCCCAGATCTCCACCAGTCTGCCAAATCACTCATTCGTCGCATCAGAAGTAACATTATCTGTCCTATTGCAGGTACTGATTTCCCCACATATTTCCCAGAAGTACTGTACTGAATCAATAAGTAAACAGTCTCCCTCTCCTCTGTGAAAGGAGGAAGCCTAGATTTCAGACTCTAGCGTCGAGCAATCCCGTATCCGGGAGCGTAATCATAGCCTCAAGCTCATTACCATAACGCAACGTTTCCTATTCATGAAAATCGCAAATGAAATGAAATAAATATATTGAAACACAAGCTTAGCCTTTTGTTAACAACACTGTCATCTCAAATTTTCAAAATATGCTTTAACCAAAGCTACACAAGCATTTGTGTAAGAGTATTGATAGCCTAGCTTAGCATTAAGCCTAGCATTCAGCAGGCAACATTTTCACAAAAACAAGAAAAGCATTCAAATAAAATCATTTACCTTTGAAGAACTTCGGATGTTTTCAATGACGAGACTCTCAGTTAGATAGCAAATGTTCATTTTTTCCAAAAAGATTGTTTGTGTAAGAGAAATAGCTCCGTTTTGTTCATCACGTTTGGCTAAGAAAAAAAAATGAAAATGCAGTCAACACAACGCCAAACTTTTTTCCAAATTATCTCCATAATATCGACAGAAACATGGCAAACGTTGTTTAGAATCATTCCTCAAGGTGTTTTTCAGAATTCTATTCGATGAAAAATCATTCCTGGCAGCTGGTTTCTCATCCGAGGCAAACGGAAAAATACTGCAGCTGGAGATTACGCAATAATTGCAACGGAGGACACCAAGCGACCACCTGGTAAATGTAGTCTCTTATGGTCAATCTTCCAATGATATGCCTACAAATACGTCACAATGCTGCAGACACCTTGGGGAAAACGTGGAAAAGGTAAGCTGACTCATAGCTCCTCCACAGCCATATAAGGAGTCATTGCCATGAGGCGGTTTCAAAAAATGCGGCACTTCCTGATTGTATTTTTATCTGGGTTTTTCTGTAACATCAGTTCTGTGGCACTCACAGACAATATCTTTGCAGTTTTGGAAACGTCAGAGTGTTTTCTTTCCAAAGTTGTCAATTATATGCTGTAGATTTATGTAGCCCTCTCACATGATGTGAGCTATAACCTGTTTCCATGAACTACACAGGGACTTGCATAGATGACTTCCATAATGGCTGCTCTTAGTCCTGAACTGCCAAGGAGTCAGAGGCCCCATTTGGTCTACCTAGAACTCCACTGAGACATCCTTCCCAATCCCACTCTCACTTCCTGTTTATCCAGATCAAGTGATCTCTTATGCTTGGTTAATACTAAATCCTCATTGTTTAACTATGTCAATATTACCCTCTGGCCTTCTCAGTGTTCATGGTGTATCAGGAATAAGGCTCCCACAACCAGACAGCTCAGGATGGACAGCCCACCCATAAAGCCCCACCCTCTTCCAGAGAACACATCATTAGCAAGAGCCAGACACACTTTCACTTCTATGAACAAAAACAGGGATGGAATGACGGGAAAGGAAATCTTCATTCGAGAGAAAACAGGGCTGATAGGACAGGGAGGATTACTTCATTCGAGAGAAAACAGGGCTGATAGAACAGGGTGGATTACTTCATTAGAGAAAACAGGGCTGATAGGACAGGGAGGATTACTTCATTAGAGAAAACAGGGCTGATAGAACAGGGAGGATTACTTCATTCGAGAGAAAACAGGGGTGATAGGACAGGGAGGATTACTTCATTAGAGAGAAAACAGGGCTGATAGGACAGGGAGGATTACTTCATTCGAGAGAAAACAGGGGTGATAGGACAGGGAGGATTACTTCATTAGAGAGAAAACAGGGGTGATAGGACAGGGAGGATTACTTAAACAGGGGTGATAGGACAGGGAGGATTACTTCATTCGAGAGAAAACAGGGGTGATAGGACAGGGAGGATTACTTCATTAGAGAGAAAACAGGGGTGATAGGACAGGGAGGATTACTTCATTTGAGAGAAAACAGGGGTGATAGGACAGGGAAGATTACTTCATTAGAGAGAAAACAGGGGTGATAGGACAGGGAGGATTACTTCATTTGAGAGAAAACAGGGGTGATAGGACAGGGAGGATTACTTCATTTGAGAGAAAACAGGGGTGATAGGACAGGGAGGATTACTTAATTTGAGAGAAAACAGGGGTGATAGGACAGGGAGGATTACTTCATTGCTGGGTATGTAGATTTATGAGAGATGGCTATAACATTTTTCCCCCCAGAGACTTGCATCTGTTAATTCCAGTCCTTCTCAGAGACACCACTCTCATAGAACTCCACTGTTCACTTCCTGTTTATCCAGATCAAGTGATCTCTTATGCTTGGTTAATACTAAGTCCTTGGTATTCTCCTTGTTTAATTATGTCAATATTACCCTCTGGCCTTCTCGGGTTCATGGTGTAGGAATAAGGTCTCCAACCATACAGCTTAGATGGACAGCTCACCTATAAAGCCCCACCCTCTTCCAGAAAACACATCATTAGCAAGAGTCAGACACATTTTCACTTCTATGAACAAGAACAGTGAGGAAAGGACAGGTAAGGTATTTTTCATTTGAGAGATGGCCCCCAGAATTCTGTTAATTCCAGTTCTCCTCTCGAACTCTGTTATTGTTCGACAGTGTCAGTGTGTCTTACCCTCCCGCAGTGTGATATGAATCCGGGTAGTTCTTTCTGCTAGCTGTCACCAGGAGTCCTTGGTATGGTCCCCCCAACAGGCCTCAGGGACCGGATTGAGTGACTTCACCTGTAATTCACCTGTAGTGCATAAAATCTTGGACATACAGGTTTGGTTAACAAACAGTTTCTCATTTGTTCTGTCTGATTATATCTTTAACTTCTATACCTACTTGTTAGCTATTTTGTTTTTATCAGTTAATTATCCCGTAGGTCACATCCTATCCTAGAACACAATTTACCCATCCCCCCTTTGTTACCTGGCTCTGCCCAGGTAACAACCTTGCCTACTCTTAAACAATGACTTAGGTAAGATTAGTGAATTATCCTTATGTCTGACATCATCATGTAGGAGCCCCTTTAATTTTCCACATGTCCAATTCTCCCTTGGGCGTCCATTCATGTCAATCCTGTACCAATACTCTGTCAAGTTTCTTATCTACTTTAAGAAGTATCTGTGCTATTTATATATTTTCTTAAATATATATATTTACCAATTTAAACAGTAACCCTTTTCTCTCATATCTCTCAAATACCACTAAGCTTCTAACTGTTTGACTTTATCTAAAATCATTGATTTTAGAAAAAAACATGTCTATGAGTGGCTTTTCTCTAAAGTCCTTACATTTCCTTAATCAATCTATCTGAATCCTCACAATAATCCTAAATTACAGATGTCCTATATTCCTGTTAAATGTAATACTATTTAAAAAAAAATCCTAATAGTCAAACAAAGTCAAAACAAATGCTAACCATATCCAAATCCTCCCTATACTAACAAGCTCTTTCCTTCAGGGATCCTCAGTATTCTATCTGACAATAACATGAATTTAATATATGTTGCAAAGTGTGGAATACCTTATCTACAGTAATTTATCACCCCTAAGAACTGAAACTTATTTTTCTATGTAATTCCCTGCCCTATTGGCTTAATATATCTCCTATCCAAACCTCAATGTATCTTATCTTCCCCTATTTATTCTCAATGATATATATAGGATTTGTTTCTCTGTTACAATACCAAATCATTAATAGCCCATTCAAAAACTTCACAGCTAATGTTGTAAAACAGAATCCTGAAACACTTTCTCTTCAGTGATTCAAACAATAATTCTAAACCCCAAACCAGAACTCCATTATAATTCATTTACCTTAACTATTAACCCAAATGACCACATTCATTATACAAATGACTCTCCCCTGAGGCTGATCAGACCCCAAAAGATAGCCATGATAAGGTCAATAGGTCATACCACCCCCATGATTTATACCCTTTTATAGCCATGATAAGGTCAATAGGTCATACCACCCT
>NW_024608577.1:0-20000 GCF_018296145.1 Oncorhynchus tshawytscha
GTGTGTTTACCCTGGCGTATAGGCTGTGTGTGTGTGTGTTTACCCTGGCGTATAGGCTGTGTGTGTGTGTGTTTACCTGGCTGGCTGTGTGTGTGTGTGTTTACCCTGGCGTATAGGCTGTGTGTGTGTGTGCTGGCGTATAGGCTGCTGGCCGTGGTGCTCCAGAGGTGAAACCACAAAGCTGGTGGAGGCCAGCAGGTTCCAGTGATGCAACACACGTAGCGTCCACACGCCGGGTCGTAACGGCACGGTTAACGGGGGCCGGTAGTGTGTGTACTCTGTCCCGCCGTCCACCAGGATGTCGTACGTGGCGGCTATGACGTTGGTGGGGTCCACCCAGACGACGGTTACCGTGACGTTCTGTCCCCGGACCCAGCGTTGCATGGCAACCGGCTCCTCCGTGGGGCCCAGGAGGCTTCCGAAGTTCCTGAAGATTCTCTCTTTGGCGTCCCAGTCTGTACCCACCTGAGGGGAGGGAGGACAGAGAAAGAGAGATATTGAGAGAGATCAAGAAACAGAGGGTTGATTTGAGTGAAAACAGAGATACTGTAGAGAGAGAGAGAGAAACAGAGGGTTGATTTGAGTGAAAACAGAGATACTGTAGAGAGAGAGAGAGAAACAGAGGGTTGATTTGAGTGAAAACAGAGATACTGTAGAGAGAGAGAGATCAAGAAACAGAGGGTTGATTTGAGTGAAAACAGAGATACTGTAGAGAGAGAGAGAGATCAAGAAACAGAGGGTTGATTTGAGTGAAAACAGAGATACTGTAGAGAGAGATCAAGAAACAGAGGGTTGATTTGAATGAAAACAGAGATACTGTAGAGAGAGAGAGAGAAACAGAGGGTTGATTTGAGTGAAAACAGATACTGTAGAGAGAGAGAGAGAAACAGAGGGTTGATTTGAGTGAAAACAGAGATACTGTAGAGAGAGAGAGAGAATTGTGTGAAGGATTTCCCTGTTAATTAACAAATGGTAATTAAATTAGTGTTCCAGTGACAGCGTGACAGGACACATCCAGTACCACATGTCTTCCCCAGGGGGCAGCAGCAACCTGACAATAAAGACACTTAACAAATAGTGACTCAGAGCCTGTTTCAGTGAGGACAGAACCACCATCTCTCTCTCTCTCTCTCTCTCTCTCTCTCAGGTACCAAAGCCTGTTTCAGCAGGGACAGAACGACCATCTCTCTCTCTCTCTCCCAGGTACCAAAGCCTGTTTCAGTGGGGACAGAACCACCATCTCTCTCTCTCTCTCTCTCTCTCAGGTACCAAAGCCTGTTTCAGCAGGGACAGAACCACCATCTCTCTCTCTCTCTCTCTCTCTCTCAGGTACCAAAGCCTGTTTCAGCAGGGACAGAACCACCATCTCTCTCTCTCTCTCTCTCTCTCCCAGGTACCAAAGCCTGTTTCAGCAGGGAAAGAACCACCATCTCTCTCTCTCTCTCTCTCTCTCTCTCAGGTACCAAAGCCTGTTTCAGTGGGGACAGAACCACCATCTCTCTCTCTCTCTCTCTCTCTCAGGTACCAAAGCCTGTTTCAGCAGGGACAGAACCACCATCTCTCTCTCTCGCTCTCTCTCTCTCAGGTACCAAAGCCTGTTTCAGTGGGGACAGAACCACCATCTCTCTCTCTCTCTCTCTCTCTCCCAGGTACCAAAGCCTGTTTCAGCAGGGACAGAACCACCATCTCTCTCTCTCTCTCTCTCTCTCTCTCAGGTACCAAAGCCTGTTTCAGTGGGGACAGAACCACCATCTCTCTCTCTCTCTCCCAGGTACCAGGGATCAGGGATAGGTTACATTTAAAGTGTATGTGTGTGTACGTGCGTGTGTGCATGTCTCACCTCTGCAAACTGTAGTCTGTTGAGTGTGTTGGTTGCCGGGGCCAGGGTGAAGTGGTTGCTATGGGAGACCCAAGTCTCTAGGGTCTCTAGCTGGCTGGTTGCTAGGTTACTAGCATGTTGACGAACCAGGTAGCCTTGGAACACGTCTGACAGGAAGTACAAATGGACAGACACCGGGTGGCCCCTGGGGATATACCTGGGAAACCCCAAATATACACAAACAGTACAATTACACACAAATACACACTCAAATATACACATACACAGTACAATTACACACCCAAATATCCACAGACATCCACCCAAATGTAAAGCCATCCACGGAAATGTCACTTCGCCCCCACCTACAAGTACAAATGACCTCAACTAACCTGTGGGGTACACTGACTCGGTACCGGTGCCCCCCTGTATATAACCTCCACACTGACTCAGTACTGGTACCCCCTGTATATAACCTCCACACTGACTCGGTACCGGTGCCCCCTGTCTATAACCTCCACACTGACTCAGTACTGGTACCACCTGTATATAACCTCCACACTGACTCGGTACCGGTGCCCCCTGTATACAACCTCCACATTGACTCAGTACCGGTGCCCCCTGTATATAGCCTCCACACTGACTCTGTACCGGTACCCCCTGTATATAACCTCCACACTGACTCTGTACTGGTACCCCCTGTATATAACCTCCACACTGACTCAGTACTGGTACCCCCTGTATATAACCTCCACACTGACTCAGTACTGGTACCCCCTGTATATAACCTCCACACTGACTCAGTACTGGTACCCCCTGTATATAGCCTCCACGCTGACTCAGTACCGGTACCCCTGTATATAGCTTCCACACTGACTCAGTACTGATACCCCTGTATATAACCTCCACACTGACTCAGTACCGGTACCCCCTGTATATAACCTCCACACTGACTCAGTACCGGTACCCCCTGTATATAACCTCCACACTGACTCAGTACCGGTACCCCCTGTATATAACCTCCACACTGACTCAGTACTGGTACCCCCTGTATATAACCTCCACACTGACTCAGTACCGGTACCCCCTGTATATAACCTCCACACTGACTCAGTACTGGTACCCCCTGTATATAACCTCCACACTGACTCGGTACCGGTGCCCCCTGTCTATAACCTCCACACTGACTCAGTACTGGTACCACCTGTATATAACCTCCACACTGACTCGGTACCGGTGCCCCCTGTAAATAACCTCCACAGTGACTCGGTACCGGTGCCCCCTGTATATAACCTCCACACTGACTCTGTACCGGTGCCCCCTGTATATAACCTCCACACTGACTCAGTACTGGTACCCCCTGTATATAACCTCCACACTGACTCGGTACCGGTGCCCCCTGTATATAACCTCCACACTGACTCAGTACTGGTACCCCCTGTATATAACCTCCACACTGACTCAGTACCGGTACCCCCTGTATATAACCTCCACACTGACTCAGTACCGGTACCCCTGTATATAACCTCCACACTGACTCAGTACCGGTACCCCCTGTATATAACCTCCACACTGACTCAGTACTGGTACCCCCTGTATATAACCTCCACACTGACTCGGTACCGGTGCCCCCTGTCTATAACCTCCACACTGACTCAGTACTGGTACCACCTGTATATAACCTCCACACTGACTCGGTACCGGTGCCCCCTGTATATAACCTCCACAGTGACTCGGTACCGGTGCCCCCTGTATATAACCTCCACACTGACTCTGTACCGGTGCCCCCTGTATATAACCTCCACACTGACTCAGTACTGGTACCCCCTGTATATAACCTCCACACTGACTCGGTACCGGTGCCCCCTGTATATAACCTCCACACTGACTCAGTACTGGTACCCCCTGTATATAACCTCCACACTGACTCAGTACTGGTACCCCTTGTATATAACCTCCACACTGACTCAGTACTGGTACCCCCTGTATATAGCCTCCACGCTGACTCAGTACCGGTACCCCCTGTATATAGCTTCCACACTGACTCAGTACTGATACCCCCTGTATATAACCTCCACACTGACTCAGTACCGGTACCCCCTGTATATAACCTCCACACTGACTCAGTACCGGTACCCCCTGTATATAACCTCCACACTGACTCAGTACCGGTACCCCCTGTATATAACCTCCACACTGACTCAGTACTGGTACCCCCTGTATATAACCTCCACACTGACTCAGTACCGGTACCCCCTGTATATAACCTCCACACTGACTCAGTACTGGTACCCCCTGTATATAACCTCCACACTGACTCGGTACCGGTGCCCCCTGTCTATAACCTCCACACTGACTCAGTACTGGTACCACCTGTATATAACCTCCACACTGACTCGGTACCGGTGCCCCCTGTAAATAACCTCCACAGTGACTCGGTACCGGTGCCCCCTGTATATAACCTCCACACTGACTCTGTACCGGTGCCCCCTGTATATAACCTCCACACTGACTCAGTACTGGTACCCCTGTATATAACCTCCACACTGACTCGGTACCGGTGCCCCCTGTATATAACCTCCACACTGACTCAGTACTGGTACCCCCTGTATATAACCTCCACACTGACTCAGTACCGGTACCCCTGTATATAACCTCCACACTGACTCAGTACCGGTACCCCCTGTATATAACCTCCACACTGACTCAGTACCGGTACCCCCTGTATATAACCTCCACACTGACTCAGTACTGGTACCCCCTGTATATAACCTCCACACTGACTCGGTACCGGTACCCCCTGTATATAACCTCCACACTGACTCAGTACCGGTACCCCTGTATATAACCTCCACACTGACTCAGTACTGGTACCCCCTGTATATAACCTCCACACTGACTCAGTACTGGTACCCCTTGTATATAACCTCCACACTGACTCAGTACTGGTACCCCCTGTATATAACCTCCACACGGACTCAGTACCGGTACCCCCTGTATATAGCCTCCACACTGACTCAGTACTGGCACCCCCTGTATATAGCCTCCACACTGACTCAGTACTGGCACCCCCTGTATATAACCTCCACACTGACTCATTACCTCGTTATTCTTATTGTGTTACTTTTTATTATGACTTTTTATTTTAGTCTACTTGGTAAATATGTTATTCTTCTTGAACTGCACTGTTGGTTAAGGGCTTGTCAGTAAAGCATTTCCCTGTGAGGTCTACACTGTTGGTTAAGGGATTGTCAGTAAAGCATTTCACTGTGAGGTCTACACTGTTGGTTAAGGGCTTGTAAGTCAGCATTTCACTGTAAGGTCTACACTTACTGTATTCGGCGCATGTGACAAATAAAGTTTGATTTGATTTGAAATGTCCACAGACACAGTCATACCCACTCGATGGTCCTCAAACACACGTCAGAACAAACTGGGCTTCAGTCACAGAAGCTGGTGAGGAACAGAGAGATCACTCTACTCTCAACCCCCCCCACACACACATCTTGTCCCCCACTTCTGATACACACCCAACCAGCAACAAGTGTCTCCTTGTGCTTGTGTACACACTCCACCCATAACCTGCACACACACACCGTCCTCTCCCCCCGACTTACATGGCTGGAAAAAGCCAGTCTGAGAGACTGAGGCCTGTTTGTCTAAATGTAACAAGTTATTCTCCATATTTGATTTGGAACTCTTGCAACATACCCATACACACGCACACGCAGACAGACACCTATGCAGACAGACAGACAGACAGACAGACAGACAGACAGATTGAAAGTCAGTCAGATTGAAAGACAGACAGACAGACAGATTGAAAGCCAGACAGTCAGTCAGATTGAAAGCCAGACAGTCAGTCAGATTGAAAGCCAGACAGTCAGACAGTCAGTCAGATTGAAAGCCAGACAGTCAGTCAGATTGAAAGCCAGACAGTCAGACAGATTGAAAGCCAGACAGTAAGTCAGATTGAAAGCCAGACAGTAAGTCAGATTGAAAGCCAGACAGTCAGTCAGATTGAAAGACAGACAGTCAGACAGTCAGTCAGATTGAAAGACAGTCAGTCAGATTGAAAGCCAGTCAGTCAGATTGAAAGCCAGACAGTCAGATTGAAAGCCAGACAGTCAGATTGAAAGCCAGTCAGTCAGATTGAAAGCCAGACAGTCAGTCAGATTGAAAGCCAGACAGTCAGTCAGATTGAAAGCCAGACAGACAGACAGACAGACAGACAGACAGACAGACAGACAGACAGACAGACAGACAGACAGACAGACAGACAGACAGACAGATTGAAAGACAGACAGACAGATTGAAAGTCAGACAGTCAGATTGAAAGCCAGACAGTCAGTCAGATTGAAAGCCAGACAGTCAGTCAGATTGAAAGCCAGACAGTCAGTCAGATTGAAAGCCAGACAGTCAGTCAGATTGAAAGCCAGACAGTCAGTCAGATTGAAAGCCAGACAGTCAGTCAGATTGAAAGCCAGACAGTCAGTCAGATTGAAAGCCAGACAGACAGTCAGATAGAAAGCCAGACAGACAGTCAGATAGAAAGCCAGACAGTCAGATTGAAAGCCAGACAGTCAGTCAGATTGAAAGCCAGACAGTCAGTCAGATTGAAAGCCAGACAGTCAGATTGAAAGCCAGACAGTCAGATTGAAAGCCAGACAGTCAGACAGTCAGTCAGATTGAAAGCCAGACAGTCAGATTGAAAGCCAGACAGTCAGATTGAAAGCCAGACAGTCAGTCAGATTGAAAGACAGACAGAAAGGAATGCAGACAGACTCTGCTAGATAAAACCTAGCTCCTAGCCTGGTAATGATGAGATCTGGTCTCTGCTAGATAAAACCTAGCTCCTAGCCTGGTAATGATGAGATCTGGTCTCCTCCGCTAGATAAAACCTAGCTCCTAGCCTGGTAATGATGAGATCTGGTCTCCTCCTCTAGATAAAACCTAGCTCCTAGCCTGGTAAAGGTGAGATCTGGTATCCTCCGCTAGATAAAACCTAGCTCCTAGCCTGGTAATGGTGAGATCTGGTTTCGTCCTCTAGATAAAACCTAGCTCCTAGCCTGGTAAAGGTGAGATCTGGTATCCTCCGCTTGATAAAACCTAGCTCCTAGCCTGGTAAAGGTGAGATCTGGTATCCTCCACTAGATAAAACCTAGCTCCTAGCCTGGTAATGATGAGATCTGGTCTCTGCTAGATAAAACCTAGCTCCTAGCCTGGTAATGGTGAGATCTGGTCTCCTCCTCTAGATAAAACCTAGCTCATAGCCTGGTAATGATGAGATCTGGTCTCTGCTAGATAAAACCTAGCTCCTAGCCTGGTAATGATGAGATCTGGTCTCTGCTAGATAAAACCTAGTTCCTAGCCTGGTAATGATGAGATCTGTTCTCCTCCTCTAGATAAAACCTAGCTCCTAGCCTGGCAATGATGAGATCTGGTCTCCTCTAGATAAAACCTAGCTCCTAGCCTGGTAATGATGAGATCTGGTCTCCTCCACTAGATAAAACCTAGCTCCTAGCCTGGTAATGGTGAGATCTGGTCTCCTCCGCTAGATAAAACCTAGCTCCTAGCCTGGTAATGATGAGATCTGGTCTATGCTAGATAAAACCTAGCTCATAGCCTGGTAATGATGAGATCTGGTCTCTGCTAGATAAAACCTAGCTCCTAGCCTGGTAATGGTGAGATCTGGTCTCTGCTAGATAAAACCTAGCTCCTAGCTTGGTAGTGATGAGATCTGGTATCCTCCACTACATAAAACCTAGCTCCTAGCCTGGTAATGATGAGATCTGGTCTCTGCTAGATAAAACCTAGCTCCTAGCCTGGTAATGATGAGATCTGGTATCCTCCGCTAGATAAAACCTAGCTCCTAGCCTGGTAATGATGAGATCTGGTCTCCTCCGCTAGATAAAACCTAGCTCCTAGCCTGGTAATGATGAGATCTGGTCTCCTCCGCTAGATAAAACCTAGCTCCTAGCCTGGTAATGATGAGATCTGGTCTCTGCTAGATAAAACCTAGCTCCTAGCCTGGTAATGATGAGATCTGGTCTCTGCTAGATAAAACCTAGCTCCTAGCCTGGTAATGATGAGATCTGGTCTCTGCTAGATAAAACCTAGCTTCTAGCCTGGTAATGATGAGATCTGGTTTCCTCCGCTAGATAAAACCTAGCTCCTAGCCTGGTAATGATGAGAGCTGGTCTCCTCCGCTTGATAAAACCTAGCTCCTAGCCTGGTAATGGTGAGATCTGGTCTCCTCCACGAGATAAAACCTAGCTCCTAGCCTGGTAATGATGAGATCTGGTCTCTGCTAGATAAAACCTAGCTCCAAGCCTGGTAATGATGAGATCTGGTCTCTGCTAGATAAAACCTAGCTCCTAGCCTGGTAATGATGAGATCTGGTCTCTGCTAGATAAAACCTAGCTCCTAGCCTGGTAATGATGAGATCTGGTCTCCTCCGCTAAATAAAACCTAACTCCTAGCTTGGTCATGGTGAGATCTGGTTTCCTCTGAGTAGCTGGGGGACTGCTGAATCAACCCCTAGCCCCTACACCAGTATTTCTTCATCCCGGTCCTGCAAGGGAACCTAAAGGGGTGCACATTTTAGTTTTTGCCCCCCTGATTCTGCTAATCAAAGGTTTGATATCTGAGGTGTTGATTTGGTGGAATAAGGTGTCTAGTTCTATGGCAAAACACTACAATGTGAACCTGTTTTGAGTCCCCATGCAGGACCAGGGTTTAGAAACACTGGTTTAGGTGCTAGGAGTTGATTCTGGACAGGACCCAGGGTTAAGAAACACTGGTTTAGGTGCTAGGAGTTGATTCTGGACAGGGCCTAGGGTTTAGGTGCTAGGAGTTGATTCTGGACAGGGCCTAGGGTTTAGGTGCTAGGAGTTGATTCTGGACAGGGCCTAGGGTTTAGGTGCTAGGAGTTGATTCTGGACAGGGCCCAGGGTTAAGAAACACTGGTTTAGGTGCTAGGAGTTGATTCTGGACAGGACCCAGGGTTAAGAA
This sequence comes from Oncorhynchus tshawytscha, assembly GCF_018296145.1. Lineage (NCBI taxonomy): Eukaryota > Metazoa > Chordata > Actinopteri > Salmoniformes > Salmonidae > Oncorhynchus > Oncorhynchus tshawytscha. Next base: position 8,834 of record NW_024608577.1, read on the forward strand.
ACACTGGTTTAGGTGCTAGGAGTTGATTCTGGACAGGACCCAGGGTTTAGGTGCTAGGAGTTGATTCTGGACAGGACCCAGGGTTAAGAAACACTGGTTTAGGTGCTAGGAGTTGATTCTGGACAGGACCCAGGGTTAGAAACACTGGTTTAGGTGCTAGGAGTTGATTCTGGACAGGGCCTAGGGTTAAGAAACACTGGTTTAGGTGCTAGGAGTTGATTCTGGACAGGGCCTAGGGTTTAGGGGCTAGGAGTTGATTCTGGACAGGGCCTAGGGTTTAGGAGTTGATTCTGGACAGGACCCAGGGTTAAGAAACACTGGTTTAGGTGCTAGGAGTTGATTCTGGACAGGGCCTAGGGTTAAGAAACACTGGTTTAGGTGCTAGGAGTTGATTCTGGACAGGGAGGGTTTAGGTCTAGGAGTTGATTCTGGACAGGACCCAGGGTTAAGAAACACTGGTTTAGGTGCTAGGAGTTGATTCTGGACAGGACCCAGGGTTAAGAAACACTGGTTTAGGTGCTAGGAGTTGATTCTGGACAGGGCCTAGGGTTAAGAAACACTGGTTTAGGTGCTAGGAGTTGATTCTGGACAGGGCCTAGGGTTTAGGTGCTAGGAGTTGATTCTGGACAGGACCCAGGGTTAAGAAACACTGGTTTAGGTGCTAGGAGTTGATTCTGGACAGGACCCAGGGTTAAGAAACACTGGTTTAGGTGCTAGGAGTTGATTCTGGACAGGGCCTAGGGTTAAGAAACACTGGTTTAGGTGCTAGGAGTTGATTCTGGACAGGGCCTAGGGTTAAGAAACACTGGTTTAGGTGCTAGGAGTTGATTCTGGACAGGGCCTAGGGTTTAGGGGCTAGGAGTTGATTCTGGACAGGACCCAGGGTTAAGAAACACTGGTTTAGGTGCTAGGAGTTGATTCTGGACAGGGCCTAGGGTTAAGAAACACTGGTTTAGGTGCTAGGAGTTGATTCTGGACAGGGCCTGGTTTAGGTGCTAGGAGTTGATTCTGGGCCAGGGCCTAGGGTTTAGGGGGTTGATTCTGGACAGGACCCAGGGTTTAGGGGCTAGGAGTTGATTCTGGACAGGACCCAGGGTTAAGAAACACTGGTTTAGGTGCTAGGAGTTGATTCTGGACAGGGCCTGGTTTAGGTGCTAGGAGTTGATTCTGGACAGGGCCTAGGGTTTAGGGCTAGGAGTTGATTCTGGACAGGGCCTGGTTTAGGTGCTAGAGTTGATTCTGGACAGGGCCCAGGGTTAAGAAACACTGGTTTAGGTGCTAGGAGTTGATTCTGGACAGGACCCAGGGTTAAGAAACACTGGTTTAGGTGCTAGGAGTTGACAGGTTGGTTTAGGTGCTAGGAGTTGATTCTGGACAGGACCCAGGGTTAAGAAACACTGGTTTAGGTGCTAGGAGTTGATTCTGGACAGGACCCAGGGTTAAGAAACACTGGTTTAGGTGCTAGGAGTTGATTCTGGACAGGGCCTAGGGTTAAGAAACACTGGTTTAGGTGCTAGGAGTTGATTCTGGACAGGGCCTAGGGTTTAGGGGCTAGGAGTTGATTCTGGACAGGGCCTAGGGTTTAGGGGCTAGGAGTTGATTCTGGACAGGACCCAGGGTTAAGAAACACTGGTTTAGGTGCTAGGAGTTGATTCTGGACAGGGCCTAGGGTTAAGAAACACTGGGGTTAGGAGTTGATTCTGGACAGGGCCTAGGGTTTAGGTGCTAGGAGTTGATTCTGGACAGGACCCAGGGTTAAGAAACACTGGTTTAGGTGCTAGGAGTTGATTCTGGACAGGACCCAGGGTTAAGAAACACTGGTTTAGGTGCTAGGAGGATAAGAAACACTGGTTTAGGTGCTAGGAGTTGATTCTGGACAGGGCCTAGGAGTTGATTCTGGACAGGACCCAGGGTTGAAACACTGGTTTAGGTGCTAGGAGTTGATTCTGGACAGGACCCAGGGTTAGAAACACTGGTTTAGGTGCTAGGAGTTGATTCTGGACAGGGCCTAGGGTTTAGTTGATTCTGGACAGGGCCTAGGGTTTAGGGGCTAGGAGTTGATTCTGGACAGGACCCAGGGGAAACACTGGTTTAGGTGCTAGGAGTTGATTCTGGACAGGGCCTAGGGTTAAGAAACACTGGTTTAGGTGCTAGGAGTTGATTCTGGACAGGGCCTAGGGTTTAGGTGCTAGGAGTTGATTCTGGACAGGGCCTAGGGTTTAGGGGCTAGGAGTTGATTCTGGACAGGACCCAGGGTTTAGGGGCTAGGAGTTGATTCTGGACAGGACCCAGGGTTAAGAAACACTGGTTTAGGTGCTAGGAGTTGATTCTGGACAGGGCCTAGGGTTTAGGTGCTAGGAGTTGATTCTGGACAGGGCCTAGGGTTTAGGGGCTAGGAGTTGATTCTGGACAGGACCCAGGGTTAAGAAACACTGGTTTAGGTGCCTGTGGAGATCTGAGAGGATCTTGAAAAGGTACAGAGCCTTCCAGAAGGTATTCATACATTTGGACTTATTCCACATTTTTGGGAAAGAATTCAAAATGTATTAAATATCCCATAATGACAAAGTGAAAACAAGTTTTCAGAAATGTTAGAAAATGTACTGAATATGAAATGGATATCTCATTTACATACCTATCCACACTCCATATATGTTGTTGAAGCTCCTTTGGCAGTGTTTACAGCTGTGAGTGTTGCTGGGTCTTTACACGCCTGGATTATATAATATTGGCACTTTTTTCCTATTTTTTAAAATTCTTTAAGCTGTCAAATTGGTTGTTGATCATTGCTAGACAGCCATTTTCAGGTCTTGCCATTAGATTTTCAAGTAGATTTAAGTCAAAACTGTAACTAAGACACTCAGGATAATTCACTGAGCATCAGTTGGTAAGCAACTCCAGTGTATATTTGGCCTTGTGTTTTAGGTTATTGTCCTGCTGAAAGGTGTATTCATCTCCCAGTGTCTGGTGGAAAACAGACTGAACCAGGACTTTGCCTGTGCTTACCTCCATTCCGTTCCTTTTTATCCTAAAAAACTCCCTAGTCCTTGCCGATGACAAGCATTCTCATAACATGATGCAGCCTCCACTAAGCTTGAAAACATGGAGAATGGTACTCAGTGAGGTGTTGTATTGAATTTGCCCCAAACATCACATTTTGTATTCAGGACATAAAGTGAATTGCTTTGCCACATTTTCTGCAGTATTACTTTAGTGCCGCGTTGCAAACAGGATGTATGTTCTGGAATGTTTTTATTCTGTACAGACGTCCTTCTTTTCACTCTGTCAGTTAGGTTAGTATTGTGGAGTAACTACAATGTTGTTGATCCATCCTCAGTTTTCTCCTATCACAGCCATTAAACTCTGTAACTGTTTTAAAGTCACCATTGGCCTCATGTTGAAATCCCTGAGGTGAGAATACCTTCTGAGGCTCCTGTACTATTCTACCGTGACAGCGCAGACGGCAGGTAGACAGTGAGGTATAACAAGCAATGTGGTGATGTTTTCCCTCCGTACCCTCTGAAAAACTAGCCGGGATTTTTGCCATATTTCTAAACCTTTCCAAACCTTCTCTACTCACTACAACTGTCTAGGGGGCAGTGGGTAGGGGGTAGGGGGCACAGAGTAGGGGTTGGACAGGGCTCTATCCAATTCTTTCTGTTCTACCAGTGTGTATGGGTGAGGGGGGGGGGTGTTAGGGGTTGGTTTGGAATTCAGTTATTCACACACATGACGTAAACACACACACACACACACACACACACACACACACACCCACACACACACACACCTCTTCCGGACTGACCTGCAGCTGTTGTTGTCAGGGTGGCCCTGCAGTGACGTGGCGGCCCGTGATAGGCCCATGCGTGTGAAGGCGTGGTAGTGAGTGAGCTGGCTGTCTGATAGGCTGGCAACGCTGTCCGTCTCATCGTACACATTCTCCCAGTACGACTGGAGCCCTGGGGTCTCCTGGAGGAGAGGAATCAGTGTTATAGTAGAACCCTGGGATCTCCTGGAGGAGCAGTGTTATAGTAGAACCCTGGGGTCTCCTGGAGGAGAGGAATCAGTGTTATAGTAGAACCCTGGGGTCTCCTGGAGGAGAGGAATCAGTGTTATAGTAGAACCCTGGGGACTCCTGGAGGAGCAGTGTTATAGTAGAACCCTGGGGACTCCTGGAGGAGCAGTGTTATAGTAGAACCCTGGGGACTCCTGATGAGAGGAATCAGTGTTATAGTAGAACCCTGGGGATCTCCTGGAGGAGAGGAATCAGTGTTATAGTAGAACCCTGGGGTCTCCTGGAGGAGCAGTGTTATAGTAGAACCCTGGGGACTCCTGGAGGAGCAGTGTTATAGTAGAACCCTGGGGACTCCTGATGAGAGGAATCAGTGTTATAGTAGAACCCTGGGGATCTCCTGGAGGAGCAGTGTTATAGTAGAACCCTGGGGACTCCTGAGGAGCAGTGTTATAGTAGAACCCTGGGGTCTCCTGGAGGAGCAGTGTTATAGTAGAACCCCGGGGTCTCCTGGAGGAGCAGTGTATTAGTAGAACCCTGGGGACTCCTGAGGAGAGGAATCAGTGTTATAGTAGAACCCTGGGATCTCCTGGAGGAGCAGTGTTATAGTAGAACCCTGGGGTCTCCTGGAGGAGCAGTGTTATAGTAGAACCCTGGGGACTCCTGGAGGAAAGGGCAGAGGGAACACCCCCCCTATCCACATCGATGGAACAGTAGTGGAGAGGGTAGCAAGTTTTAAGTTCCTCGGCATACACATCACAGACAAACTGAATTGGTCCACTCACACAGACAGCATCGTGAGGAAGGCGCAGCAGCGCCTCTTCAACCTCAGGAGGCTGAAGAAATTTGGCTTGTCACCAAAAGCACTCACAAACTTCTACAGATGCACAATCGAGAGCATCCTGGCGGGCTGTATCACCGCCTGGTATGGCAACTGCACCGCCCTCAACCGTAAGGCTCTCCAGAGGGTAGTGAGGTCTGCACAACGCATCACCGGGGGCAAACTACCTGCCCTCCAGGACACCTACACCACCCGATGCTACAGGAAGGCCATAAAGATCATCAAGGACATCAACCACCCGAGCCACTGCCTGTTCACCCCGCTGTCATCCAGAAGGCGAGGTCAGTACAGGTGCATCAAAGCTGGGACCGAGAGACTGAAAAACAGGTTCTATCTCAAGGCCATCAGACTGTTAAACAGCCACCACTAACATTGAGTGGCTGCTGCCAACACACTGTCAATGACACTGACTCAACTCCAGCCACTTTAATAATGGGAATTGATGGGAAATGATGTAAATATATCACTAGCCACTTTAAACAATGCTACCTTATATAATGTTACTTACCCTACATTATTCATCTCATATGCATACGTATATACTGTACTCGATATCATCGACTGCATCCTTATGTAATACATGTATCACTAGCCACTTTAACTATGCCACTTTGTTTACATACTCATCTCATATGTATATACTGTACTCGATACCATCTACTGTATCTTGCCTATGCCGCTCTGTACCATCACTCATTCATATATCCTTATGTACATATTCTTTATCCCAATACACTGTGTATAAGACAGTTTTTTGGAATTGTTAGTTAGATTACTTGTTCGTTATTACTGCATTGTCGGAACTAGAAGCACAAGCATTTCGCTACACTCGCATTAACATCTGCTAACCATGTGTATGTGACAAATAAAATTTGATTTGATTTGAGCAGTGTGTGTGTACTCTGTGTGTGTGTGTGTGTGTACTCTGTGGTGTGTACTCTGTGGTGTGTACTCTGTGGTGTGTACTCTGTGTGTGTGTGTGTGTATGTTGTGTTAGTGTACTCTGTGTGTGTACGCTGTGTGTGTGTATGTTGTGTTTGTGTACTCTGTGTGTGTGTATGTTGTGTTTGTGTACGTTGTGTGTATGTGTGTGTGTGTGTGTGTGTGAGTACGTTGTGTGTGTGTGTGTGTACGGTGTGTGTATGTACCGTGTGTACGCTGTGTGTCTGTGTGTGTATGTTGTGTGTCTGTGTGTGTATGTTGTGTGTACTCTGTGTGTTCCACCCACCTGTGGATAAGGGCCAAACAGGAAGCTGTCCAGCTGGGTAACAATCTCCTGGTTCACGCTAGCCTCAAATTTACGGGCGAAAAACGTAGGCCTGGACGTTTGCTGTGGGGGAGAGAGAGAGGGAGAGAGAGGGAGAGAGAGGGAGAGAGATGGAGAGAGAGAGAACGAAAGAGATAGAAGGGGAAAGAGGGACGGTAGAGTGAAAGGGGAGAGAGGATGGAGGAGGAAGAGAGTATATGTTTATCGATGTGGTACTGTCTGATGTGGGGGGTACAGATGGGCACGGGTTGATGATGTCACAATGTCATGACTAGGGCGTATCTGCCATAGATACATACAGTTGAAGTCGGGAAGTTTACATACACCTTAGCCAAATACATTGAAACTCCGTTTTTCACAATTCCTGACATTTAATCCTAGTAAAAATTCCCTGCCTTAGGTCAGTTAGGATTACTACTTTATGTTAAGAATGTGAAATGTCAGAATAATCATAGAGAGAATGATTTATTTCAGCTTTTATTTCATTCATCCCATTCCCAGTGGGTCAGAAGTTTACATACACTCAATTAATAGTTGGTAGCATTGCCTTTGAATTGTTTAACTTGGGTCAAACGTTTTGGGTAGCCTTCCACAAGCTTCCCACAATAAATTGGGTGAATTTTGGCCCATTCCTCCTGACAGAGCTGGTGTAACTGAGTCAGGTTTGTAGGTCTTCTTGCTCGCACACACTTTTTCAGTTCTGCCCACAAATGTTCTATAGGATTGAGGTCAGGGCTTTGTGATGGCCACTTCAATACCTTGACTTTGTTGTCCTTAAGCCATTTTGCCACAACTTTGGAAGTATGCTTGGACCCATTTGCAACCAAGCTTTAACTTCCTGACTGATGTCTTGAGATGTTGCTTCAATATATCCACGTAATTTCCCTGCCTCATGATGCCATCTATTTTGTGAAGTGCACCAGTCCCTCCTGTAGCAAAGCACCCCCACAACATGATGCTGCCACCCCCTGTGCTTCACGGTTGGGATGGTGTTCTTCGGCTTGCAAGCCTCCCCCTTCTTCCTCCAAACATAACGATGGTCTTTATGGCCAAACAGTCCTATTTTTGTTTCATCAGACCAGAGGACCATTTCTCCAAAAAGTACGATCTTTGTCCCCATGTGCAGTTGCAAACCGTAGTCTGGCTTTTTTTATGGCTCTTTTGGAGAAGTGGCTTCTTCCTTGCTGAGCGGCCTTTCAGGTTATGTCGATATAGGATTCGTTTTACTGTGGATATAGATACTTTTGTACCTGTTTCCTCCAGCATCTTCACAAGGTCGTTTGCTGTTGTTCTGGGATTGATTTGCACTTTTCGCACCAAAGTACATTCATCTTTAGGAGACAGAATGCGTCTCCTTCCTGAGCGGTATGTCGGCTCCATGGTCCCATGGTGTTTATACTTGCGTACTATTGTTTGTACAGATGAGTACGTCCATCTCTTCTAATGACTCCAACGTAACGTAACTTCCGACTTAGATCATAAATCACTGTCAAATATCTGTCAGCTACTACTACTACTAATACTACTACTAATGTTACTGTTACTACTACTACTACTACTACTACTAATGTTACTGTTACTACTACTACTGACACTACTACTACTACCAATGTTACTGTTACTACTACTACCAATGTTAATGTTACTACTACTACTACTACTACTACTAATGTTACTGTTACTACTACTAATACTAATGTTACTGTTACTACTACTAATACTAATGTTACTGTTACTACTACAACTACTACTAATACTAATGTTACTGTTACTACTACTACAACTAATACTAATGTTACTGTTACTACTACTACTACTACTACTACTAATACTAATGTTACTGTTACTACTACTACTACTACTAATACTAATGTTACTGTTACTACTACTACTACTACTAATACTAATGTTACTGTTACTACTACTACTACTAATACTAATGTTACTGTTACTACTACTACTACTAATACTAATGTTACTGTTACTACTACTACTACTAATACTAATGTTACTGTTACTACTACTACTACTACTAATACTAATGTTACTGTTACTACTACTACTACTAATACTAATGTTACTGTTACTACTACTACTACTACTAATACTAATGTTACTGTTACTACTACTACTACTACTAATGTTACTGTTACTACTACTACTACTACTAATGTTACTGTTACTACTACTACTACTACTACTACTACTACTACTACTACTACTAATGTTACTGTTACTACTACTACTACTACTACTACCAATATTACTGTTACTACTACTACCAATGTTACTGTTACTACTACTACTACTACTAATACTAATGTTACTGTTACTACTACTACTACTACTACTACTAATACTAATGTTACTGTTACTACTACTACTGACACTACTACTACTACCAATGTTACTGTTACTACTACTACTACTACTACCAATGTTACTGTTACTACTACTACCAATGTTACTGTTACTACTACTACTACCAATGTTACTGTTACTACTACTACTACTACTACTAATACTAATGTTGCTGTTACTACTACTACTACTACCTACCAATGTTACTGTTACTACTAATACTAATGTTACTGTTACTACTACTACTAATACTAATGTTACTGTTACTACTACTACTAATGTTACTGTTACTACTACTACTAATACTAATGTTACTGTTACTACTACTACTAATACTAATGTTACTGTTACTACTACTACTACTACTAATACTAATGTTACTACTACTACTAATACTAATGTTACTGTTACTACTACTACTACTACTAATACTAATGTTACTGTTACTACACTACTACTACTAATACTAATGTTACTGTTACTACTACTGATGTTACTGTTACTATTACTAATACTAATGTTACTGTTACTACTACAACTACTACTACTAATACTAATGTTACTGTTACTACTACTGCTACTACTACCAATGTTACTGTTACTACTACCACCTACTACTACTACTACTACTACTATCACTATCACCACTACTACTACTACTGACACTACTACCACTACTACTACTACTGACACTACTACAACTACTACTAATGTTACTGTTACTACTACTACTACTACCACTACTACTACAACCACTACTACTACTACTACTACTGACTACTACTACTACTACTACTACTGTTACTACTACTACTACTACTACTACTACTGACACTACTACTACTACTACTACTGTTACTACTACTACTACTACTACTGACACTACTACAACTACTACTAATGTTACTGTTACTACTACTACTACTACTACTACCAATGTTACTGTTACTACTACTACTACTACTACTACTACTACTACCAATGTTCCTGTTACTACTACTACTACTACTACTGTTACTGTTACTACTACTACTACTACTGACACTACTACAACTACTACTAATGTTACTGTTACTACTACAACTAATACTAATGTTACTGTTACTACTACTACTACTACTACTACTAATACTACTGTTACTACTACTACTACTACTACTACTACTACTACTACTAACTACTACTACTGTTACTACTACTACTACTACTACTAATACTAATACTACTGTTACTACTACTACTACTACTACTAATACTAATGTTACTGTTACTACTACAACTAATACTAATGTTACTGTTACTACTACTACTAATACTAATGTTACTGTTACTACTACTACTACTACAACTAATACTAATGTTACTGTTACTACTACTACTACTACTACTAATGTTACTGTACTACTACTACTACTACTAATACTAATGTTACTGTTACTACTACAACTAATACTAATGTTACTGTTACTACTACTACTACTACTACTACAACTACCAATGTTACTGTTACTACTACTACCAATGTTACTGTTACTACTACTACTACTACTAATGTTACTGTTACTACTACTACTACTACTACTACTGATACTACTACTACTACTACCAATGTTACTGTTACTACTACTACTACTACTACTACCAATATTACTGTTACTACTACTACCAATGTTACTGTTACTACTACTACTACTACTAATACTAATGTTACTGTTACTACTACTACTACTACTACTACTAATACAAATGTTACTGTTACTACTACTACTGACACTACTACTACTACCAATATTACTGTTACTACTACTACTACTACTACTACCAATGTTACTGTTACTACTACTACCAATGTTACTGTTACTACTACTACTACCAATGTTACTGTTACTACTACTACTACTACTACTAATACTAATGTTGCTGTTACTACTACTACTACTACTACCAATGTTACTGTTACTACTAATACTAATGTTACTGTTACTACTACTACTAATACTAATGTTACTGTTACTACTACTACTAATGTTACTGTTACTACTACTACGAATACTAATGTTACTGTTACTACTACTACGAATACTAATGTTACTGTTACTACTACTACTACTACTAATACTAATGTTACTACTACTACTAATACTAATGTTACTGTTACTACTACTACTACTACTAATACTAATGTTACTGTTACTACTACTACTACTAATACTAATGTTACTGTTACTACTACTACTATTACTAATACTAATGTTACTGTTACTACTACAACTACTACTACTAATACTAATGTTACTGTTACTACTACTGCTACTACTACCAATGTTACTGTTACTACTACCACTACTACTACTACTACTACTACTACTATCACTATCACCACTACTACTACTACTGACACTACTACCACTACTACTACTACTGACACTACTACAACTACTACTAATGTTACTGTTACTACTACTACCACTACTACTACAACCACTACTACTACTACTACTACTACCAATGTTCCTGTTACTACTACTACTGTTACTGTTACTACTACTACTACTACTGACACTACTACAACTACTACTAATGTTACTGTTACTACTACTACTACTACTACTAATGTTACTGTTACTGACGCTACTACAACTACTACTAATGTTACTGTTACTACTACTACTACTACTACTACTAT
>NW_024608577.1:22500-47500 GCF_018296145.1 Oncorhynchus tshawytscha
CTCCATCAATACTTCCTTCAGTCAGGATGGAAGCTTCCTCCATCAATACTTCCTCCATCAATACTTCCTCCATCAATACTTCCTTCAGTCAGGATGGAAGCTTCCTCCATCAATACTTCCTCCATCAATACTTCCTCCATCAATACTTCCTCCAGTCAGGATGGAAGCTTCCTCCATCAATACTTCCTCCATCAATACTTCCTCCATCAATACTTCCTTCAGTCAGGATGGAAGCTTCCTCCATCAATACTTCAGTCAGGATGGATTTAAGCTTTTAGCTGCCAAGTATGGCCTACATGTAATTATAATAAAAATAAACCACTAGTAAAAACCAGTTTACCTAAACCTGGCTAGCACTGTGAATCTCACTAATAACTCACTGTACGGCTGATGTGGAGGACGTGGGTGGAAGGACCACAACAAACCTTCTTTCCATAATGTTCATTATACACAAACATACACGTCTGAGGACTGACTAGCTCCAGAACAAGCTGGGTTCTATTCCGGGGCCAAGCATCACATCAAATGAAACCAACATGTCAATTACATAGAACATCATTGTGGTGCTGACTGGTGATTGGCCCACACTACTGCTAATCACACTGCCAATCACTGTAGGCAGGACATAAAATCAACAGAATACAGGATCAACTACCACACTGGAGACAGAGAGAGAGAATCTATGTGCATGTGAACCTGTGGCACAGTCTGGTGTGGGGGGGGGCGTGGCTGCACTCAGCTGGGGGAGGTTCAGAGTTAAAGATGACCTCACTGTCCAGGAACCTCAATCGAATGAAAACCCTCAGAACCTGTGTGTGTGTGTGTGTGTGTGTGTGTGTGTGTGTGTGTGTATGTGTGTGTGTGTGTGCTTCCCTTCGGTCAGGGCTACATAAGACCTCTCTACAGTCCAACAACCCCAACATTATTATAATAACAACTCTGACAATCACACACCACCAGCTACAAGGCACTACAGAAACCACCGCTCACACACTGACCCAGAACTGCTGATTTAGAATCAGTTTCCTCTGGCCAAGTCATCAGCAATATCATCAGGAACTCAACCACCGCTGGCCCTGGAACAGTTGTTAGATGAATAAAGTAACCACAGGCTGTAAGTACAGACAGGAGCACTTAGTTGTGAACGTTAAGCTATTCTTGTCCATTTGCTGTGCCACAGTGAGACATAGCCAGCTGTCTCATTGCTATTCTGGTTCCTAGAAGTTAGCCAGCTAGAGCTAAGCTATTCTGGTTCATAGAAGTTAGCCAGCTAGAGCTAAGCTATTCTGGTTCATAGAAGTTAGCCCGCTAGAGCTATGTTATTCTGGTTCCTAGAAGTTAGCCAGCTAGAGCTAAGTTATTCTGGTTCATAGAAGTTAGCCAGCTAGAGCTAAACTAGTCTGGTTCCTAGAAGTTAGCCCGCTAGAGCTATGTTATTCTGGTTCCTAGAAGTTAGCCAGCTAGAGCTAAGTTATTCTGGTTCATAGACGTTAGCCAGCTAGAGCTAAGCTAGTCTGGTTCATAGAAGTTAGCCAGCTAGAGCTATGTTATTCTGGTTCATAGAAGTTAGCCAGCTAGAGCTAAACTAGTCTGGTTCATAGAAGTTAGCCAGCTAGAGCTATGTTATTCTGGTTCATAGAAGTTAGCCAGCTAGAGCTAAACTAGTCTGGTTCATAGAAGTTAGCCAGCTAGAGCTATGTTATTCTGGTTCATAGAAGTTAGCCAGCTAGAGCTATGTTATTCTGGTTCATAGAAGTTAGCCCGCTAGAGCTAAACTAGTCTGGTTCCTAGAAGTTAGCCAGCTAGAGCTATGTTATTCTGGTTCATAGAAGTTAGCCAGCTAGAGCTAAACTAGTCTGGTTCATAGAAGTTAGCCAGCTAGAGCTAAGCTAGTCTGGTTCATAGAAGTTAGCCAGCTAGAGCTAAGCTATTCTGGTTCCTAGAAGTTAGCCCGCTAGAGCTAAACTAGTCTGGTTCCTAGAAGTTAGCCAGCTAGAGCTATGTTATTCTGGTTCATAGAAGTTAGCCAGCTAGAGCTATGTTATTCTGGTTCATAGAAGTTAGCCAGCTAGAGCTAAACTAGTCTGGTTCATAGAAGTTAGCCAGCTAGAGCTATGTTATTCTGGTTCATAGAAGTTAGCCAGCTAGAGCTAAACTAGTCTGGTTCCTAGAAGTTAGCCAGCTAGAGCTATGTTATTCTGGTTCATAGAAGTTAGCCAGCTAGAGCTATGTTATTCTGGTTCATAGAAGTTAGCCAGCTAGAGCTAAACTAGTCTGGTTCATAGAAGTTAGCCAGCTAGAGCTAAACTAGTCTGGTTCCTAGAAGTTAGCCAGCTAGAGCTAAACTAGTCTGGTTCCTAGAAGTTAGCCAGCTAGAGCTATGTTATTCTGGTTCATAGAAGTTAGCCAGCTAGAGCTATGTTATTCTGGTTCATAGAAGTTAGCCAGCTAGAGCTAAACTAGTCTGGTTCATAGAAGTTAGCCAGCTATAGCTAAACTAGTCTGGTTCCTAGAAGTTAGCCAGCTAGAGCTAAACTAGTCTGGTTCCTAGAAGTTAGCCAGCTAGAGCTATGTTATTCTGGTTCATAGAAGTTAGCCAGCTAGAGCTATGTTATTCTGGTTCATAGAAGTTAGCCAGCTAGAGCTAAACTAGTCTGGTTCCTAGAAGTTAGCCAGCTAGAGCTAAACTAGTCTGGTTCCTAGAAGTTAGCCAGCTAGAGCTATGTTATTCTGGTTCATAGAAGTTAGCCAGCTAGAGCTATGTTATTCTGGTTCATAGAAGTTAGCCAGCTAGAGCTAAGCTAGTCTGGTTCATAACCTGTGTGTGTGTGTGTGTGTGCTCGCGTGCGTTGTACGCGTGTGTGTGTGCGTGTGCGTTGTACGCGCGTGTGTGTGTGCGTGTGTGTGTGTGTGTGTGTGCGTGCGTGCGTGTGTGTGTGTGTGCGTGTGTGCGTTGTACGCGTGTGTGTCTCACCTGAAAGCGTGGCAGGTCAGGGGTTTGAAGTCATTGGGGAGCAGCCGCACCAGTCTACGATGTGTTTGTACTGACACTTACAGCCCAGCTTCCTGTTCCAGTTGGTGATACGTAGGTTGTTGTCCACCATACTCTCACAGTGAGCACTGTTCTCTAGCACTGTGTGGAAGAACGACTGGAAAGAGAGGGGGATATGTTAGATAGTCAGTAGTGTGCAGTTTGTGCTGATTGCATAGTGTGTGTGTGCAACAGATGTGTGTGCATGTGTGTGTGTGTGTGTGTTACCTCGGCAGGCAGCAGTGTGTATGTGTGTGTGTGTTACCTCGGCAGGCAGCAGTGTGTATGTGTGTGTGTGTGTGTGTGTGTTACCTCGGCAGGCAGCAGTGTGTGTGTGTATGTGTGTGTGTGTTACCTCGGCAGGCAGCAGTGTGTGTGTGTGTGTTACCTCGGCAGGCAGCAGTGTGTATGTGTGTGTGTGTTACCTCGGCAGGCAGCAGCGTGTATGTGTGTGTGTGTGTTACCTCGGCAGGCAGCAGTGTGTATGTGTGTGTGTGTTACCTCGGCAGGCAGCAGTGTGTGTGTGTGTGTGTTACCTCGGCAGGCAGCAGTGTGTATGTGTGTGTGTGTGTGTGTGTGTGTGTGTGTGTGTTACCTCGGCAGGCAGCAGTGTGTATGTGTGTGTGTTACCTCGGCAGGCAGCAGTGTGTATGTGTGTGTGTGTGTGTGTGTGTGTGTGTGTGTGTTACCTCGGCAGGCAGCAGTGTGTATGTGTGTGTGTGTGTGTGTGTTACCTCGGCAGGCAGCAGTGTGTGTGTGTGTGTGTGTGTGTGTGTTACCTCGGCAGGCAGCAGTGTGTATGTGTGTGTGTGTGTGTGTTACCTCGGCAGGCAGCAGTGTGTATGTGTGTGTGTGTGTGTGTTACCTCGGCAGACAGCAGTGTGTATGTGTGTGTGTGTGTGTGTTACCTCGGCAGGCAGCAGTGTGTATGCGTAGAAGCGCTTCATGCTGACGACCAGCTCATCTTCAGAGTTGATGATGTAATCCACAAACATGCGGTTCAGAAGGAACCAATCGGAACCTCCGTCCACCGCAATGCCTTCTGGGATCTTGCGGTCGCCTAGGCGCCACATGTGTGTGTCACACTCGAAGAAGAGCCGGTCCAGACCCTGCTTACGGATGAACCTGGAAAGGACACACACACACGCAGATGAACACACACACAAACACACACACAGATGAACACACACACAAACACACACACAGATGAACACACACACACACACACAAACGTAGATGAACACACACACAGATGAACATGTGTCTCACCGTGTGTTGTCTCTGCCGTGGGATTTGATGAAGTTCATGTCCCGGTACTTTGTCAGGAAGCCCACCAGCTGCTCATTGGTCCTGGTGAGGGCAGACAACTGTCAATCAGTCACATGGCCAATCAACATGAGGGAGCACACACAGGCACTGTAGGTATGAAAGGTATGAAAGGGTTTATCTCGGCCCCATGCTCTCGGCTGGAGTCCGAATATTTGAGCATCCTTTCTAAACAAAATGCATTTTGGGGGTTTTCTAATGCGGATACAATGTTGTTTGGTTTATTGTTTGAACAGTCGCTGAGATTGTATTTGGCTATTAATGCAAAATAGGCTGTTTATTTAATGCCAAGCTAAACCAAGACGGCAATCTTGAAATTGAAGTGATTTGAAAGTTGATTAGCTTCCCACAGCCCATGTAAAAAAAAAAGAAGATTTATAATTAATTAATATCCTCTGGCAAATAATATTTCATTTTTTGGTAGTTGGTAGTTACAGTCTTGTCTCATCGCTGCAACTCCCCTACAGACTCAGGAGAGGTGAATCCTCTGAAACACGACCCTGTCAAGCTGCACTGCTTCTTGACACACTGCTCACTTAACCCAGAAGCCAGCCACACCAAAGCCACACCAATGTGTAGGAGGTAACACTGTCCAGCTGGTGACAGAAGCCAGCCGCACCAAAGCCACACCAATGTGTAGGAGGTAACACTGTCCAGCTGGTGACAGAAGCCAGGCACACCAATGTGTAGGAGGTAACACTGTCCAGCTGGTGACAGAAGCCAGCCACACCAAAGCCACACCAATGTGTAGGAGGTAACACTGTCCAGCTGGTGACTGAAGCCAGGCACACCAATGTGTAGGAGGTAACACTGTCCAGCTGGTGACAGAAGCCAGCCGCACCAAAGCGTAGGAGGTAACACTGTCCAGCTGGTGACTGAAGCCAGCCACACCAAAGCCACACCAATGTGTAGGAGGTAACACTGTCCAGCTGGTGACTGAAGCCAGCCACACCAAAGCCACACCAATGTGTAGGAGGTAACACTGTCCAGCTGGTGACTGAAGCCAGCCACACCAAAGCCACACCAATGTGTAGGAGGTAACACTGTCCAGCTGGTGACTGAAGCCAGCCACACCAATGTGTAGGAGGTAACACTGTCCAGCTGGTGACAGAAGCCAGCCACACCAATGTGTAGGAGGTAACACTGTCCAGCTGGTGACAGAAGCCAGCCACACCAAAGCCACACCAATGTGTAGGAGGTAACACTGTCCAGCTAGTGACAGAAGCCAGCCACACCAAAGCCACACCAATGTGTAGGAGGTAACACTGTCCAGCTGGTGACAGAAGCCAGCCACACCAAAGCCACACCAATGTGTAGGAGGTAACACTGTCCAGCTGGTGACTGAAGCCAGCCACACCAATGTGTAGGAGGTAACACTGTCCAGCTGGTGACTGAAGCCAGCCACACCAAAGCCACACCAATGTGTAGGAGGTAACACTGTCCAGCTGGTGACTGAAGTCAGCTTGCAGGCACCCAGGCCAACCACATGGAGTCGCTAGAGCGAGATAGGACAAGGAAATCCCAGCCGGCCAAACCCTCTCCTAACCCGGATGACGGTGGGCCAATTGTGCGCCACCTTATGGTTCTCCCAGTCACATGCCGGCTGTGACACAGCCTGGGATCGAACCCGGGTCTGTAGTGACGCCTCAAGCACGGCGAGGAGTGCCTTAGACCGCTGCGCCACTCGCGAGGCTCCCCGACAAATATTCTTCTACTTAACCGGTGTAACCTACAACGTTATCCCAGATGAATATGCTGCTTCAATGCATTCACTCCCATGTTAGTGTCAGAGAAAAAGTAGGAATCTCACAGCTGTTTTTACCAATAGCCTGGAATCACCAGTTATTAGTGGGGGAGGGGCTATAATGTTGTTTGGTTTATTGCTTAAATAGTCGCTGAGATTATATATATTTTTTTATACCACACTATAGTTTATATACAAGGACCAAAGAGTTGGCCTGATTCGCGTTCTCATTTTTGCAGTGGAATTTTTTTTTCTTCGATTCTGGTATCGTCCCAGCACCTAACACACACACACACACACACACACACACACACCCAACAGCCCCCCGTCCCCAACTCCCCCAAAACACACGCCTAACAGCACTCAATCCTCTACTCCCATCTGAACAGAACATGAGTCCCAAACTCTCAAAGCAATTACACTTTCCTAACACCTCTTTAATTAGCTTGCTAATTAACACTCACATTAGCCAAGTATTACAGTACCTTATCAAGGCTGGAGCACAATGCTAACACACTAGGCAGAGACAGCCAATAAGGATACGGTTACACACACACACGTGCACGCACGCGCGCACACACACCAGATGTGAATCTGAAGTTGACGCAGACAGAATTAGTTAGATGTATGGCATGGTGAATGAGAGATTAAAGAGAGAGAGGGAGAGGGAGAGAGAGAGAGAAAGTGAGAGAAACTCCAATTGAAGAACAGACAGACAGATGAACACACACAGCCATCTGTCCTATTGAATTTTCCTATGCTGAAAAGCAGTAGAGGTGAAGCCACAATGTCACTGCATCCAAACCTGTGTGTGTGTGTGTGTGTGTGTGTGTGTGTGTGTGTGTACGTGCGTGTGTCTGTACATGTGTGTGTGTGTGTGTGTGTGTGTGTGTGTGTGTCTGTGTGTGTGTCTGTACGGATGAATGTGTGTCCTCCCTTCCCCTCCTCCTTTTCCTTCCTCCCTTTTCTTCCTCCCCTACTCCCTTTCCCCCTTCCCTCCTCCCTTTCCTTCCTCTCCTCCTCCCTTTTCCTCCTCTCCTCCTCCCTTCCCTCCTCCCTTTCCTTCCTCTCCTCCTCCCTTTTCCTCCTCTCCTCCTCCCTTCCCCTCCTCCCTTTCCTTCCTCTCCTCCTCCCTTTTCCTCCTCTCCTCCTCCCTTTCCCTCCCTCTCCTCCTCCCTCCATCCCAGTCTGTCCCCTCTGTCTCTGCTAGCTGCTGTGCCCTTCAGTCTAGTGATGTTTAGGATCACATACAAACAAACATACATACATACATACATACATACATACAGACAGACAGACAGACGCACACACACACATATTCACACATACAGACACACGCACGCACACACACACACACACACATTATGAGAAGTGTGTGGTGTGTGTCCATGTGTGTGTCCGTGTGTGCGCCACACTCATCGATCACACACACAAACGCAGCACGCTGGGATCCGTGTCAACTCTGATGTCATCACTGGGTATTGACGGGGAATGGATTTTGTCCAGTGGGCCGCAGGGCTCATGGGATTGGTTCACTTCAATAAGAGATCCAGTTGGAAGTAGAGAGAACTTAGTGACTCAGGACCTTCTGTCAGACCAACTTCCGCCATTATGTGGAATTCTGTGTGTGTGTGTGTTTGTGGGCCCTATTCCCTATGTAGCACACTACTTTTGACCAGAGCCCTATGGGCCCTATTCCCTATATAGTGCACTACTTTAGACTGGAGACCTATGAGCCCTATTCCCTATATAGTACACTACTTTTGACCAGAGCCCTATGGGCCCTATTCCCTATATAGTGCACTACTTTAGACTGGAGACCTATGAGCCCTATTCCCTATATAGTACACTACTTTTGACCAGAGCACTCCATGCCCACCTGATAGGGTAGTCGGCTGCACTGAGGTTGATGAAGAAGTCCCAATTCCAGTCGGCCATCTTGAGAAGGTCGTCCATGCTACGCAGGTACATGGTGAGCAGGCTCGCCCCGCCCCAAATGGTGGACATCCTCCAGGAAGTAACACGGACGTTGGAGTACTGGCTCGCTAGAGCCCCACCTGTCTGTGGAGGTAGTTGGAACGCTGGGGAAGGGAAGGGTGGGTAAATTAATAGAGGTCTGCATGTTTACCTGGTCTGCAGGTTTACCTGGTCTGCAGGTTTACCTGGTCTACAGGTTTACCTGGTCTGCAGGTTTACCTGGTCTGCAGGTTTACCTGGTCTACAGGTTTACCTGGTCTGCAGGTTTACCTGGTCTGCAGGTTTACCTGGTCTGCATGTGTACCTGGTCTGCATGTGTACCTGGTCTGCATGTGTACCTGGTCTGCATGTTTACCTGGTCTACAGGTTTACCTGGTCTGCATGTTTACCTGGTCTACAGGTTTACCTGGTCTACAGGTTTACCTGGTCTGCATGTTTACCTGGTCTACATGTGTACCTGGTCTACAGGTTTACCTGGTCTACATGTTTCCCTGGTCTACATGTTTCCCTGGTCTACATGTTTACCTGGTCTACAGGTTTACCTGGTCTACAGGTTTACCTGGTCTGCATGTTTACCTGGTCTACAGGTTTACCTGGTCTGCATGTTTACCTGGTCTGCATGTGTACCTGATCTGCATGTTTACCTGGTCTGCATGTTTACCTGGTCTGCATGTTTACCTGGTCTGCATGTGTACCTGATCTACATGTTTACCTGGTCTGCATGTGTACCTGATATGCATGTTTACCTGGTCTGCATGTGTACCTGGTCTGCATGTTTACCTGGTCTGCATGTGTACCTGGTCTACATGTTTACCTGGTCTGCAGGTTTACCTGGTCTGCATGTTTACCTGGTCTGCAGGTTTACCTGGTCTGCAGGTTTACCTGGTCTGCAGGTTTACCTGGTCTGCATGTTTACCTGGTCTGCAGGTTTACC
This sequence comes from Oncorhynchus tshawytscha, assembly GCF_018296145.1. Classification (NCBI taxonomy): domain Eukaryota; kingdom Metazoa; phylum Chordata; class Actinopteri; order Salmoniformes; family Salmonidae; genus Oncorhynchus; species Oncorhynchus tshawytscha. The sequence continues at coordinate 31,513 of NW_024608577.1, forward strand.
TGGTCTGCAGGTTTACCTGGTCTGCAGGTTTACCTGGTCTGCATGTTTACCTGGTCTGCATGTTTACCTGGTCTGCATGTGTACCTGATCTACAGGTTTACCTGGTCTGCATATTTACCTGGTCTACAGGTTTACCTGGTCTACATGTACAGTGCATTCGGAAAGTATTCAGACCCCTTGACTTTTTCCTAGTATATACCTGGTCTACAGGTATATAGTAGTAGTGTGAGGTATGGTAGATGGTCGTACCTGGTCTACAGGTATATAGTAGTAGTGTGAGGTATGGTAGATGGTCGTACCTGGTCTACATGTATATAGTAGTAGTGTGAGGTATGGTAGATGGTCGTACCTGGTCTACATGTATATAATAGTAGTGTGAGGTATGGTAGATGGTTGTACCTGGTCTACATGTATATAGTAGTAGTGTGAGGTATGGTAGATGGTCGTACCTGGTCTACATGTATATAGTAGTAGTGTGAGGTATGGTAGATGGTCTGTAGTAGTCTACATGTATATAATAGTAGTGTGAGGTATGGTAGATGGTCTGTAGTAGTCTACATGTATATAATAGTAGTGTGAGGTATGGTAGATGGTCTGTAGTAGTCTACATGTATATAGTAGTAGTGTGAGGTATGGTAGATGGTCTGTAGGAGTCTACATGTATATATTAGTAGTGTGAGGTATGGTAGATGGTCTGTAGTAGTCTACATGTATATAATAGTAGTGTATGGTAGATGGTCTGTAGTAGTCTACATGTATATAATGGTAGTGAGGTATGGTAGATGGTCTGTAGTAGTCTACATGTATATAGTAGTAGTGTGAGGTATGGTAGATGGTCTGTAGTAGTCTACATGTATATAGTAGTAGTGTGAGGTATGGTAGATGGTCTGTAGTAGTCTACATGTATATAATAGTAGTGTGAGGTATGGTAGATGGTCTGTAGTAGTCTACATGTATATAATGGTAGTGAGGTATGGTAGATGGTCTGTAGTAGTCTGCATGTATATAATGGTAGTGAGGTATGGTAGATGGTCGTACCTGGTCTACATGTATATAGTAGTAGTGTGAGGTATGGTAGATGGCCTTGAACAGGCGTTGGAACTGCCGAGACGCTCTGCCATGGACCACCAAGACGAAGACGATGCGAACTGGCACAGCAGGGGCAGTCTGCTCTGAGCCCTCATCCCACTGTACATTCACATTGGCCTTACCTGGAGAGAGACACACACACACACACACACACACACACACACACACACAGGGAAGGTAGGAAGAAGACAGGGGTAACTTAATTACTGTAGAAATGCTGTGTTAAATAGTAGAGAGCACAAATAGAACGTTTTACAGAAAGATCATTTCTATAATTGTGCATTAAATACCAGGATGTCATACACATTCAGGCTTTTCATCTAGTGGGAATTCACTGCACAGTATTGAGGAAGAGAATCGTTTCCAGACCCACGTGTGTTTGACAACAACAGCTGATAATCAGGACAGGGAGATGGGCTGTACCAAAATGATCCAATGGCGGGGGACAACCCAATAGGGAGATGGGCTGTACCAAAATGATCCAATGGCGGGGGACAACCCAATAGGGGGATGGGCTGTACCAAAATGATCCAATGGCGGGGGACAACCCAATAGGGGGATGGGCTGTACCAAAATGATCCAATGGCGGGGGACAACCCAATAGGGGGATGGGCTGTACCAAAATGATCCAATGGCGGGGGACAACCCAATAGGGGGATGGGCTGTACCAAAATGATCCAATGGCGGGGGACAACCCAATAGGGGGATGGGCTGTACCAAAATGATCCAATGGCGGGGGACAACCCAATAGGGGGATGGGCTGTACCAAAATGATCCAATGGCGGGGGACAACCCAATAGGGGGATGGGCTGTACCAAAATGATCCAATGGCGGGGGACAACCCAATAGGGGGATGGGCTGTACCAAAATGATCCAATGGCGGGGGACAACCCAATAGGGGGATGGGCTGTACCAAAATGATCCAATGGCGGGGGACAACCCAACTGGGCATTAGATGGTGACCTCAGTATGGAGCAGTAGTATGTTGATGTTTAGATGGTGATCTCAGTATGGAGCAGTAGTATGTTGATGTTTAGATGGTGACTTCTCAGTATGGAGCAGTAGTATGTTGATGTTTAGATGGTGACCTCAGTATGGAGCAGTAGTATGTTGATGTTTAGATGGTGACCTCAGTATGGAGCAGTAGTATGTTGATGTTTAGATGGTGATCTCAGTATGGAGCAGTAGTACGTTGATGTTTAGATGGTGACCTCAGTATGGAGCAGTAGTATGTTGATGTTTAGATGGTGACCTCAGTATGGAGCAGTAGTATGTTGATGTTTAGATGGTGACCTCAGTATGGAGCAGTAGTATGTTGATGTTTAGATGGTGATCTCAGTATGGAGCAGTAGTATGTTGATGTTTAGATGGTGACCTCAGTATGGAGCAGTAGTATGTAAACATTTTTACTAAACTCTCACTCCTTTCCACTCTTCCTCCCTTTCAGCCGTCCATCCACCCTTCCATTACCCCCCATACACACACACACACACGCATACACACACACACACACGCACACACACACGCACACACACGCATACGCACACACGCGCACACACACACACACACGCATACACACACACACACACACACGCATACACACACACACACACACACACACACACGCATACACACACACACACACGCATACACACGCATACACACACACACACACACACACACACACGCATACACACACACACGCATACACACACACACACACACACACATACACACACACACACACACACGCATACACACACACACACACACACACGCATACACACACACACACGCATACACACACACACACATGTGAGTGCACACACACACTCTCCCTCTCTACCATTGGTGGTTGGTGTAAGGTCTACCCTGTGTGTATAAATATCCCTCTCTCCCAGCACCATGCGTCTCTGTCTAGGACCCTCTCTGAGGCACGTAGGCAAGGCTTTACAGGTTTTTAACTTCCTGCTGTACACTGGGGCAATGTGAAACAGTAGGTTTTTAACTTCCTGCTACACTTTTAACTTCCTGCTACATTCCAATTCACATACTGCCCCAACAGATCCACAGATGACGCAATCTCTATTGCACTCTACACGGCTCTCTTCCACCTAGACAAGAGGAATACCTATGTGAGAATGCTATTCATTGACTACAGCTCAGCGTTCAACACCATAGTCCCCTCAAAGCTAATCAACAAGCTCGGGACCATGGGACTGAACACCTCTCTCTGCAACTGGATCCTGGACTTTCTGACGAGCCGCCCCCAGGTGGTGAGGGTAGGTAACAACACATCTGCCACGATGACTCTCAAAATGTGGCCCCTTTAGGGGTGTGTGTTTAGTCCCCTCCTGTAATCCCTCTTCACACGACAGTGTGGTAACGCACAACTCCAACACCATTATCAAGTTTGCTGACACAACGGTGGTAGGCCTGATCACCGACGACGATGAGACAGCCTACAGGGAGGATGTCAGAGACCTGGAGCTGATCGAGGACTAAAGGACATGAAGGGGCGAGCACACACCCATCCACATCAACGGGCAGTAGTGGGCTCCCGAGTGGCGCAGCGGTCTAAGGCACTGCATCTCAGTGCAAGAGGTGTCACTTCAGTCCCTGGTTCTAATCTGCATTGTTGAATAAGGGCTTGTAAGTAAGCATTTCAGGGTAAAGTCTATACCTGTTGTATTCGGCACATATGACAGCCAGTCAACACTAGCCAGCCAACACTAGTCACCCAGGCAGCCAGCCAGCCAACACTAGTCACCCAGCCAGCCAACACTAGTCACCCAGCCAGCCAACACTAGTCACCCAGGCAGCCAGGCAGCCAACACTAGTCACCCAGGCAGCCAGCCAGCCAACACTAGTCACCAAGGCAGCCAACACTAGTCACCCAGGCAGCCAACACTAGTCACCAAGGCAGCCAACACTAGTCACCCAGGCAGCCAACACTAGTCACCCAGGCAGCCAACACTAGTCACCCAGGCAGCCAACACTAGTCACCCAGGCAGCCAACAGTAGTCACCCAGGCAGCCAACAGTAGTCACCCAGGCAGCCAACAGTAGTCACCCAGGCAGCCAACACTAGTCACCCAGGCAGCCAGCCAGCCTACATTAGTCACCCAGGCAGCCAGCCAGCCAACACTAGTCACCCAGCCAGCCAGCCAACACTAGTCACCCAGCCAGCCAACACTAGTCACCCAGCCAGCCAGCCAACACTAGTCACCCAGCCAGCCAATACTAGTCACCCAGCCAGACAGGCAACACTAGTCACCCAGCCAGCCAGCCAACACTAGTCACCCAGCTAACCAATACTAGTCACCCAGCCAGACAGGCAACACTAGTCACCCAGCCAGCCAATACTAGTCACCCAGCCAGCCAACACTAGTCACCCAGCCAGCCAGCCAATACTAGTCACCCAGCCAGCCAATACTAGTCACCCAGCCAGTCAGCCAACACTAGTCACCCAGCCAGCCAGGCAATACTAGTCACCCAGCCAGCCAACACTAGTCACCCAGCTAACCAATACTAGTCACCCAGCCAGACAGGCAACACTAGTCACCCAGCCAGCTAACCAATACTAGTCACCCAGCCAGCCAACACTAGTCACCCAGCTAACCAATACTAGTCACCCAGCCAGCCAACACTAGTCAGTCACCCAGCCAGCCAACACTAGTCACCCAGCCAGCCAACACTAGTCACCCAGCCAGCCAACACTAGTCACCCAGCCAGCCAACACTAGTCACCCAGCCAGCCAACACTAGTCACCCAGCCAGCCAACACTAGTCACCCACCCAACACCATCCAGCCAGTCTAAAGCTATAGATATCCTCTCCTCTCCCTTACTGCATCATCAAAGAGACGTATAATCATATAAATGAAACGCAGAATCTAAACCTTAAACTTTCTGGGCGGATGACAGAGTCTATCTTTAGTCAAGCCCCCCCCACACACACACAGGCTTTACTCAGCACTTCTCTATCTAACTCCTGTACCAACTAGTGTGTAATTACACTGGATTGGCGTGGGCACTGCCCTATAGTGAGTAGAGTATTATACACTACAGCTCAAATGGCACCCTATGCCCTATATAGTGCACTACTTTTTACCAAGTAGTGTGTGTAGTGTAGTATAAAGTGAACAGGGTGGTGTTTGGGACACAGGAATAGAGCAGTGAATGTGGTGGAATGTTCCCTAAATAGATCAGGCACTGGCAAGGCAACCTCCCTGGGGAGTTCGAGACGGAACCCTCGGGAGAGCCCTTAATTCTGTCTCCAGGGTGAGACGTACTCTTTCCCTGCCCTCTGTCTTTCTCTTCCCTCTGGGGATGGCGAGGTGACAAGGAGAGGAGACAAGGAGAGGAGACGAGGGGAGGAGACAAGGGGAGGAGACAAGGGGAGGAGACACGGGGAGGAGACAAAGCAAGGAGGAAAGGATAGGTGACAAGGAGGGGAGACAAGGAGAGGTGACAAGGGGAGGAGACAAAGATATATGACAAGTATATACGGACAGGAGAGGAGACAAGGAGATAAGGAGAGGAGACAAGGATATGTGACAAGGAGGGGAGACAAGGAGAGGTGACAAGAGGAGGAGACAAAGATATATGACAAGTATATAAGGACAGGAGAGGAGACAAGGAGATAAGGAGAGGAGACAAGGATATGTGACAAGGAGGGGAGACAAGGAGAGGTGACAAGAGGAGGAGACAAAGATATATGACAAGTATATAAGGACAGGAGAGGAGACAAGGAGATAAGGAGAGGAGACAAGGATATGTGACAAGGAGGGGAGACAAGGGGAGGAGACAAAGATATATGACAAGGATAGGAGACAAGTATACAAGGACAGAAGAGGAGACAAGGAGATAAGGAGAGGAGACATGGCAAGGAGACAAAGATAGGTGACAAGGAGGGGAGACGAGAGGTGAGAAGGGGTAGGAGACAAAGATATAGGACAAGGATAGGAGACAAGGTAAGGAAACAAGTATGAGTGTGGCGGTCATGTATATCTGGATGAGGGTAATTGTCCAGCCAAACGACTGTGGTCTCTGTCCTAACCGTTCAAATAGCAACTAGAAAGTAATAACATGTATACATTTTTAGATGTACATTTTCTCCTTTCCTCCTCCGCTCCTGACCGCATGTGCTGACATAGAAATAGAATGAATAGAGTGAGCGGTTCCACGCCCGTTCTATTCATTATGTTACAGGGCTGTGACGGTCATGGTACTCTGGATGATGGTAATTGGCCAGACAAATGACCGCGGTCACTGTAATAACCGTTTGAAATAGCATTTATTTCTTATATATATATATATATGTATATATATCTACACTGAACAAAAATATAAAGGCAACATGTAAAAGTGTTTCATGAGCTGAAGTAAAAGATCCCAGAAACGTTCCGTACGAAGAAAAAGCTTATTTCTCTCAACATTTTGTGCAAAACTTGAGAGACAGAGGGAGGAGAAGAGTACTTGTCACCGTGGAGACAGATGTCAGGACTGTCACCGTGGAGACAGATGTCAGGACTGTCACCGTGGAGACAGATGTCAGGACTGTCACCGTGGAGACAGATGTCAGGACTGTCACCGTGGAGACAGAAGTCAGGACTGTCACCGTGGAGACAGAAGTCAGGACTCTCCCGAGGGTTCTGTTTATGCTGTTCTGTGAAGGGAGTAGTACACGGCGTTGTACGAGATCTTCAGTTTCTTGGGCAATGTCTCGCATGGAATAGTCTTCATTTCTCAGAACAAGAATAGACTGACGAGTTTCAGAAGAAAGTTATTTGTTTCTGGACGTTTTGAGCCTGTAATCGAACCCACAAATACTGATGCTCCAGATACATAATAATTGCAACAAATCAACATAATTGCAAAAGTGTTTTCTAATGATCAATTAGCCTTTTAAAATGATAAACTTGGATTAGCTAACACAACGTGCCATTGGAACACACACCTGTTGAGCGTGGAAAAACCCAGCAGCGTTGCAGTTCTTGACACAAACCGGTGCGCCTGGCACCTACTACCATACCCTGTTCAAAGGCACTTAAATATGTTGTCTTGCCCATTCACCCTCTGAATGGCACACAGACACAATCCATGTCTCAGTTGTCTCAAGGCTTAAAAATCCTCCTTTACCCTGTCTCCTCCCCTTCATATTTAACCAGGTCTCCTCCCCTTCATATTTAACCTGGTCTCCTCCCCTTCCTCTTTAACCTGTCTCCTACCCGTCATCTTTAACCAGGTCTCCTCCCCTTCATCTTTACCCTGTCTCCTCCTCTTCATCTTTAACCAGGTCTCCTCCCCTTCATCTTTACCCTGTCTCCTCCTCTTCATCTTTAACCAGGTCTCCTCCCCTTCTTCTTTAACCAGGTCTCCTCCCCTTCTTCTTTAACCAGGTCTCCTCCTTCATCTTTAACCAGGTCTCCTCCCCTTCATCTTTAACCAGGTCTCCTCCCCTTCATCTTTAACCAGGTCTCCTCCCCGTCATCTTTAACCAGGTCTCCTCCCCTTCATCTTTAACCTGTCTCCTCCCCTTCATCTTTAACCAGGTCTCCTCCCCTTCATCTTTAACCAGGTCTCCTCCCTTCATCTTTAACCAGGTCTCCTCCTTCATCTTTAACCAGGTCTCCTCCCCTTCATATTTAACCTGTCTCCTCCTCTTCATCTTTAACCAGGTCTCCTCCTCTTCATCTTTAACCACATCTCCTCCTCTTCATCTTTAACCACATCTCCTCCCCTTCATCTTTAACCAGGTCTCCTCCCCTTCATCTTTAACCAGGTCTCCTCCCCTTCATCTTTAACCAGGTCTCCTCCCCGTCATCTTTAACCAGGTCTCCTCCCCTTCATCTTTAACCTGGTCTCCTCCCCTTCATCTTTAACCTGGTCTCCTCCCCTTCATCTTTAACCTGGTCTCCTCCCCTTCATCTTTAACCAGGTCTCCTCCCCTTCATCTTTAACCAGGTCTCCTCCCCTTCATCTTTAACCTGTCTCCTCCCCTTCATCTTTAACCAGGTCTCCTCCCCTTCATCTTTAACCAGGTCTCCTCCCCTTCATCTTTAACCAGGTCTCCTCCCCTTCATCTTTAACCAGGTCTCCTCCCCTTCATCTTTAACCAGGTCTCCTCCCCTTCATCTTTAACCAGGTCTCCTCCCCTTCATCTTTAACCACATCTCCTCCCCTTCATCTTTAACCTGGTCTCCTCCCCTTCATCTACACTGATTGAAGTGGATTTAACAGGTGACATCAATAAGGGATCATAGCTTTGACCTGGATTCATTCCTAATGTTTGGTCCACTCAGTGTATCTCCCCTCTATAAATGGTACATTCCTCCTGTAATCAGCCTCTACTCCAGAGTTTTATGTTTATTGCTCTGATATTGTCTATTCTGTTTGACGTCTGTGTGGACTTGTGTCTGTGTTCTGTTTGTCTATTGTCTATTACTGGCAGCATCTTCTCACCAAGGCAGCACCTTGTCACCAAGGCAGCACCTTGTCACTAAGGCAGCACCTTGTCACTGAGGCAGCACCTTGTCACTGAGGCAGCACCTTGCCACTGAGGCAGCCCCTTCTCACAAAGGCAGCACCTTCTCACTAAGGTAGCACCTTGTCACTAAGGCAGCACCTTGTCACTGAGGCAGCACCTTGTCACTGAGGCAGCACCTTGCCACTGAGGCAGCCCCTTCTCACAAAGGCAGCACCTTCTCACTAAGGTAGCACCTTGTCACTAAGGCAGCACCTTCTCACTAAGGCAGCCCCTTCACACTAAGGCAGCCCCTTCACACTAAGGCAGCACCTTCTCACTAAGGCAGCACCTTCTCACTAAGGCAGCACCTTCTCACTAAGGCAGCACCTTCTCACTAAGGCAGGCGCTTCTCACTAAGGCAGGCGCTTCTCACTAAGGCAGCACCTTGTCACCGAGGCAGCACCTTATCACCTAGACATCACCTTGTCACTAAGGCATCACCTTGTCACTGAGGCAGCACCTTGTCACTGAGGCAGCCCCTTCTCACTAAGGCAGCATCTTCTCACTGAGGCAGCATCTTCTCACTGAGGCAGCACCTTCTCACTGAGGCACCCCCTTCTCACTAAGGCAGCACCTTCTCACTAAGGCAGCACCTTCTCACTAAGGCAGCCCCTTCTCACTAAGGCAGCCCCTTCTCACTAAGGCAGCCCCTTCTCACTAAGGCAGCCCCTTCTCACTAAGGCAGCACCTTCTCACTGAGGCAGCACCTTCTCACTGAGGCAGCACCTTCTCACTAAGACAGCACCTTCTCACTAAGGCAGTACCTTCTCACTAAGGCAGCACCTTCTCACTAAGGCAGCCCCTTCTCACTAAGGCAGCACCTTCTCACTAAGGCAGCACCTTCTCACTGAGGCAGCACCTTCTCACTGAGGCAGCACCTTCTCACTGAGGCAGCACCTTCTCACTAAGACAGCACCTTCTCACTAAGGCAGCACCTTCTCACTAAGGCAGCACCTTCTCACTAAGGCAGCCCCTTCGCACTGAGTGTCATTGGAATTTCATAATTCCTGTATGTATACATTAATTAAATCACTCAGTCTATTTTATAAGAATTTGTGAGATTCCTATTTGCATAAAATAGAAAGAGACCAGTCTTATCAAAATTAGATAATAGTATTTATTCTCTGAGCTCGCTGCTCATAGAACCAAAAACAACAGTTTATATACAAAATATGACGTCATAGGTTGTAAAATGTCCTTCCTCCTATCGACCAGGAGGAAACAGGTTCAAAAGTTTATTCCCCCTCGCTCACCCCCTCACTCACCCCCTCGCTCAATTACCTCCTGTTTCATGCTACACAATCCCTTCCTTATGAATTAACATTATTAATCAGATATAATAAAACAGAGTATAAGTTTCATTAGTTATAGTTCTATTTAAAATGTAGATATTGTTTAGTCATTATTCATAAAATTCCTAACACTGAGGCAGCACCTTCTCACTGAGGCACATTCCCAGTGTACTTGGGGAATAGGTGATTATGATATAGTGCACTACTTTTCACCAGGAGCCGTAGGTCTCTATATAGGTAATATGGTGCCATTTGGGATGCAATTCACGATGAGACTCACCTTCTATGGTGCAGTATCGAGGGACGGTCTCCGGCATCAGTGTCCTCTCCTTGTGTCTGCAGTACACCTCAGCTATCTGCTGACGACACTCCCTGGTCTTGGCTCTAGACAGAGCCGAGATGGCCTCCTTCCCACTGATTTCACACTGGTGCTTCTCCCTCCGCTGCCCCCGCACAGGAGCCGCAGTCGCCGACTTCCTGGGTTGGTGATGTTGCTGATGCTGATTGGATGTTTTGATGGACGGAGAGGGGGAAGGTCTAGCGGGTTTAGTGGACAGCTGGGAGTGTGGTTTGGGTCGTTTGTATGCGTGGCTATCTTTAAGTCCCGCTCCTCCGGGCTGCTGTGGAGGAAGAGGGTACTGCTGAATAACCTCGTTGACCTCATTGGGAAAGTCCTTTCCCAGAATGCCTTGCCTTAGGGCCTTGTCCGGTTTGTGTTTGGCGGTGTTTCCTGCCATTCGCTGGCGCTGAGACCGCGCCCCAAGGTTGCTGTTGCTGTCAACAACCGTGTCAAAGTCTTTGGAGACCGAGTTCTCATTGTTGTTACTATCCAGGAGGACTTTCTCCTTGGGACGCCAGGAGTGGTAGCCCTCCTGGAGGTGAGAGAGAGGAGGAGAGGGAGAGAGGGAGTAAGGGGAGGGAGAGGGGAGGGAGAGGGGAGAGAGGGGGAGGAGGGAGAGAGAGGAGGAGGGAGAGAAGGAGTCAGTCAGTGTAACAATAGGAAAAGAGAGTATACTGAGTTCTGTAGGACAGAGACACAGAGAGAATGAGCACTGCACACCATCTGGACAAGGGGAATGCCTATGTAAGAATGCTGTTCATTAACTACAGCTCAGCCTTCAACACCATAGTACCCTCCAAGCTCAGCCTTCAACACCATAGTACCCTCCAAGCTCAGCCTTCAACACCATAGTACCCTTCAAGCTCAGCCTTCAACACCATAGTACCCTCCAAGCTCAGCCTTCAACACCATAGTACCCTCCAAGCTCAGCCTTCAACACCATAGTACCCTCCAAGCTCAGCCTTCAACACCATAGTACCCTCCAAGCTCAGCCTTCAACACCATAGTACCCTTCAAGCTCAGCCTTCAACACCATAGTACCCTCCAAGCTCAGCCTTCAACACCATAGTACCCTCCAAGCTCAGCCTTCAACACCATAGTACCCTCCAAGCTCAGCCTTCAACACCATAGTACCCTCCAAGCTCGTCATTAAGCTTGAGGCCCAACATCTCCACTTTGCTGATCCTCAACACTGAGGCCCCATAAGGGTGCATGCTCAGCTCCCTCCTGTTCTCCCTGTTCACCCATGGCTGCGTGGCCACGCACGCCTCCAACTGTGAGGGGTTCAGATCACAGACAGGCAATAATATTCAGAAGTATTTAGATAAAGAATTTTAAAAACTGTAGAAAATGGAAAAAAAAACAGCAAATCAACAGTAAATAATTTAATGAAATAAGAAGTCTAATTGTTCTGACTGTCCCCCTCCCTCTTCTCCTTAGGTGTCACCCATTCCTACTCCCCCTCCCTCTTCTCCTTAGGTGTCACCCATTCCTGCTCCCCCTCCCTCTTCTCCTTAGGTGTCACCCATTCCTACTCCCCCTCCCTCTTCTCCTTAGGTGTCACCCATTCCTACTCCCCCTCCCTCTTCTCCTTAGGTGTCACCCATTCCTACTCCCCCTCCCTCTTCTCCTTAGGTGCACCCATTCCTACTCCCCCTCCCCTACTCTTTAGGTGCCACCCATTCCTACTCCCCCTCCCTCCCTCCCCCTTCTCCTTAGGTGCACCCATTCCTACTCCCCCTCCCTCCGTCCCCTGGCTGCCTGGCTGTCTGTCTGCCCTTGTGTGTCATGTGATCAAGCATGGGGAATGCTGTCACTCCTAAGATATGTCTGGGACTCTGACACAGGGGTTACAGTGTGTGTGTGTGTGTGTGTGTGTGTGAGAGAGTGTCAGTAGCAGTGCTATATGACCTGGTCCTGGTATTCCATGTACACAGACCAGCTCTGTCCAGGAATATCAATCTAGTTCTGTACTTAGGAATGAAAGGCTCCCTCTGCCCACAAATATACATGCATTTTTGATTTAATTTACCTTTATTTATCTAGGCAAGTCAGTTAAGAACAAATTCTTATTTTCAATGACGGCCTAGGAACAGTGGGTTAACTGCCTTGTTCAGGGGCAGAACGACAGATTTGTACCTTGTCAGCTCGAGGATTCGATCTTGCTACCTTTCGGTTTACAAGTCCAACGCTCTAACCACTAGGCTCCCTGCTGCCCCTACACTCTAACCACTAGGCTCCCTGCTGCCCCTACACTCTAACCGCTAGGCTCCCTGCTGCCCCTACACTCTAACCACTAGGCTCCCTGCTGCCCCTACACTCTAACCACTAGGCTCCCTGCTGCCCCTACACTCTAACCACTAGGCTACCTGCCGCCCCTACACTCTAACCACTAGGCTACCTGCTGCCCCTACACTCTAACCGCTAGGCTCCCTGCTGCCCCTACACTCTAACCACTAGGCTCCCTGCTGCCCCTACACTCTAACCACTAGGCTCCCTGCTGCCCCTACACTCTAACCACTAGGCTCCCTGCTGCCCCTACACTCTAACCACTAGGCTCCCTGCTGCCCCTACACTCTAACCACTAGGCTCCCTGCTGCCCCTACACTCTAACCACTAGGCTCCCTGCTGCCCCTACACTCTAACCACTAGGCTCCCTGCTGCCCCTACACTCTAACCACTAGGCTCCCTGCTGCCCCTACACTCTAACCACTAGGCTACCTGCTGCCCCTACACTCTAACCGCTAGGCTCCTGCTGCCCCTACACTCTAACCACTAGGCTCCCTGCTGCCCCTACACTCTAACCACTAGGCTCCCTGCTGCCCCTACACTCTAACCACTAGGCTACCTGCTGCCCCTACACTCTAACCGCTAGGCTCCCTGCTGCCCCTACACTCTAACCACTAGGCTCCCTGCTGCCCCTACACTCTAACCACTAGGCTACCTGCTCTAACCACTAGGCTCCCTGCTGCCCCTACACTCTAACCACTAGGCTCCCTGCTGCCCCTACACTCTAACCACTAGGCTACCTGCTCTAACCACTAGGCTCCTGCTGCCCCTACACTCTAACCACTAGGCTACCTGCTCTAACCACTAGGCTACCTGCTCTAACCACTAGGCTACCTGCTCTAACCACTAGACTACCTGCTCTAACCACTAGACTACCTGCTCTAACCACTAGACTACCTGCTCTAACCACTAGACTACCTGCTCTAACCACTAGGCTACCTGCTCTAACCACTAGGCTACCTGCTCTAACCACTAGGCTACCTGCTCTAACCACTAGGCTACCTGCTCTAACCACTAGGCTCCTTGCTCTAACCACTAGGCTACCTGCTCTAACCACTAGGCTACCTGCTCTAACCACTAGGCTACCTGCTCTAACCACTAGGCTACCTGCTCTAACCACTAGGCTCCCTGCTCCAACCACTAGGCTACCTGCTCTAACCACTAGGCTACCTGCTCTAACCACTAGGCTACCTGCTCTAACCACTAGGCTACCTGCTCTAACCACTAGGCTCCCTGCTCCAACCACTAGGCTACCTGCTCTAACCACTAGGCTACCTGCTCTAACCACTAGGCTCCCTGCTCCAACCACTAGGCTCCCTGCTCTAACCACTAGGCTCCCTGCTCTAACCACTAGGCTACCTGCTCTAACCACTAGGCTACCTGCTCTAACCACTAGGCTACCTGCCGCTCCTCTAACCACTAGGCTACCTGCTCTAACCACTAGGCTACCTGCTCTAACCACTAGGCTACCTGCTCTAACCACTAGGCTACCTGCCGCCCTACACTCTAACCACTAGGCTCCCTGCTCTAACCACTAGGCTACCTGCCGCCTCTACACTCTAACCACTAGGCTACCTGCTCTAACCACTAGGCTACTTGCCGCCTCTACACTCTAACCACTAGGCTACCTGCTCTAACCACTAGGCTACCTGCTGCCCCTACACTCTAACCACTAGGCTACCTGCCTCCTCTACACTCTAACCACTAGTCTACCTGCCGCCCCTACACTCTAACCACTAGGCTACCTGCTCTAACCACTAGGCTACCTGCTCTAACCACTAGGCTACCTGCTCTAACCACTAGGCTACCTGCTCTAACCACTAGGCTACCTGCTCTAACCACCCTGCTCTAACCACTAGGCTACCTGCTCTAACCACTAGGCTACCTGCCGCCCCTACACTCTAACCACTAGGCTACCTGCCGCCCCTACACTCTAACCACTAGGCTACCTGCTCTAACCACTAGGCTCCCTGCTCTAACCACTAGGCTACCCTGCCGCCTCTACACTCTAACCACTAGGCTACCCTGCCGCGTCTACACTCTAACCACTAGGCTACCCTGCCGCCTCTACACTCTAACCACTAGGCTACCTGCCTCCTCTACACTCTAACCACTAGACTACCTGCCTCCTCTACGCTCTAACCACTAGGCTACCTGCTGCCCCTACACTCTAACCACTAGGCTACCTGCCTCTACACTCTAACCACTAGGCTACCTGCCGCCTCTACACTCTAACCACTAGGCTACCTGCCGCCTCTACACTCTAACCACTAGGCTACCTGCCGCCCTACACTCTAACCACTAGGCTACCTGCTCTAACCACTAGGCTACCTGCTCTAACCACTAGGCTACCTGCTCTAACCACTAGGCTACCTGCCGCCCCTACACTCTAACCACTAGGCTACCTGCTCTAACCACTAGACTACCTGCCTCCTCTACACTCTAACCACTAGACTACCTGCCTCCTCTACACTCTAACCACTAGGCTACCTGCCTCCTCTACACTCTAACCACTAGGCTACCTGCCTCCTCTACACTCTAACCACTAGGCTACCTGCCACCTCTACACTCTAACCACTAGACTACCTGCTCTAACCACTAGGCTACCTGCTCTAACCACTAGGCTACCTGCCGCCCCTACACTCTAACCACTAGGCTACCTGCTCTAACCACTAGGCTACCTGCCTCCTCTACCCTCTAACCACTAGGCTACCTGCCACCTCTACACTCTAACCACTAGACTACCTGCTCTAACCACTAGGCTACCTGCTCTAACCACTAGGCTACCTGCCGCCCCTACACTCTAACCACTAGGCTACCTGCTCTAACCACTAGGCTACCTGCAGCCCCTACACTCTAACCACTAGACTACCTGCCTCCTCTACACTCTAACCACTAGGCTACCTGCCTCCTCTACACTCTAACCACTAGGCTACCTGCCTCCTCTACACTCTAACCACTAGGCTACCTGCCACCTCTACACTCTAACCACTAGACTACCTGCTCTAACCACTAGGCTACCTGCTCTAACCACTAGGCTACCTGCCGCCCCTACACTCTAACCACTAGGCTACCTGCTCTAACCACTAGGCTACCTGCCTCCTCTACCCTCTAACCACTAGGCTACCTGCCACCTCTACACTCTAACCACTAGACTACCTGCTCTAACCACTAGGCTACCTGCTCTAACCACTAGCCTACCTGCCGCCCCTACACTCTAACCACTAGGCTCCTGCTCTAACCACTAGGCTACCTGCAGCCCCTACACTCTAACCACTAGGCTACCTGCCGCCCCTACACTCTAACCACTAGGCTACCTGCTCTAACCACTAGGCTACCTGCCGCCCCTACACTCTAACCACTAGGCTACCTGCTCTAACCACTAGGCTACCTGCCGCCCCTACACTCTAACCACTAGGCTACCTGCCGCCCTACGCTCTAACCACTAGG
>NW_024608577.1:52500-62500 GCF_018296145.1 Oncorhynchus tshawytscha
TCCTCTACTGAACTGAATTATCCTCTACTGAACTGAACTATCCTCTACTGAACTATTCTCTACTGAACTATCCTCTACTGTACTGAACTATTCTCTACTGAACTGAACTATCCTCTACTGAACTATTCTCTACTGAACTGAACTATCCTTCTACTGAACTATTCTCTACTGAACTGAACTATCCTCTACTGAACTGAATTATCCTCTACTGAACTGAACTATCCTCTACTGAACTGAACTATCCTCTACTGAACTGAACTATTCTCTACTGTACTGAACTATCCTCTACTGAACTGAACTATACTCTACTGAACTGAACTATACTGAACTGAACTGAACTATACTGTACTGAACTGAACTATACTCGACTGTACTCTTCTGTTCTGTACTCTACTGTTCTGTACTCTACTGTTCTGTACTCTACTGTTCTGTACTCTACTGTTCTGTACTCTACTGTTCTGTACTCTTCTGTACTCTACTGTACTGAACTATCCTCAACTCAACTGAGCAATACTCTACTGTACTGAACTATCCTCTACTGTACTGAACTATCCTCTACTGTACTGAACTATCCTCTACTGAACTGAAATATCCTCTACTGAACTATCCTCTACTGTACTGAACTATTCTCTACTGAACTGAACTATTCTCTACTGTACTGAACTATCCTCTACTGAACTATTCTCTACTGAACTATTCTCTACTGAACTGAACTATCCTCTACTGAACTGAATTATCCTCTACTGAACTGAACTATCCTCTACTGAACTGAACTATCCTCTACTGAACTGAACTATTCTCTACTGTACTGAACTATCCTCAACTCAACTGAGCAATACTCTACTGTACTAAACTATACTCTGCTATACTGAACTATCCTCTACTGTACTGAACTATACTCTACTGTACTGAACTATACTCTACTGAACTGAACTATCCTCTACTGTACTGAACTATCCTCTACTGAACTGAACTATCCTCTACTGAACTGAACTATCCTCTACTGAACTGAACTATCCTCTACTGAACTGAACTATCCTCTACTGAACTGAACTATACTATACTGAACTGAACTATACTCTACTGAACTGAACTATCCTCTACTGTACTGAACTATCCTCTACTGAACTGAACTATCCTCTACTGAACTGAACTATCCTCTACTGAACTGAACTATCCTCTACTGTACTGAACTATCCTCTACTGAACTGAACTATCCTCTACTGAACTGAACTATCCTCTTCTGTACTGAACTATCCTCTACTGAACTGAACTATCCTCTACTGAACTGAACTATCCTCTACTGAACTGAACTATCCTCTACTGTACTGAACTATTCTCTACTGTACTGAACTATTCTCTACTGTACTGAACTATCCTCTACTGAACTGAACTATTCTCTACTGTACTGAACTATTCTCTACTGAACTATCCTCTACTGTACTGAACTGAACTATTCTCTACTGTACTGAACTATCCTCTACTGTACTGAACTATCCTCTACTGAACTGAACTATCCTCTACTGTACTGAACTATCCTCTACTGAACTATCCTCTACTGAACTGAACTATCCTCTACTGAACTGAATTATCCTCTACTGAACTATCCTCTACTGAACTATTCTCTACTGAACTATCCTCTACTGTACTGAACTATTCTCTACTGAACTGAACTATCCTCTACTGAACTGAAATATCCTCTACTGAACTGAACTATCCTCTACTGAACTATTCTCTACTGAACTGAATTATCCTCTACTGAACTGAACTATCCTCTACTGAACTGAACTATCCTCTACTGAACTGAACTATTCTCTACTGTACTGAACTATCCTCTACTGAACTGAACTATACTGAACTGAACTGAACTATACTGTACTGAACTGAACTATACTCGACTGTACTCTTCTGTTCTGTACTCTACTGTTCTGTACTCTACTGTTCTGTACTCTACTGTTCTGTACTCTACTGTTCTGTACTCTACTGTACTCTACTCTTCTGTTCTGTACTCTACTGTACTGAACTATCCTCAACTCAACTGAGCAATACTCTACTGTACTGAACTATCCTCTACTGTACTGAACTATTCTCTACTGTACTGAACTATCCTCTACTGTACTGAACTATTCTCTACTGAACTATCCTCTACTGAACTGAACTATCCTCTACTGAACTGAATTATCCTCTACTGAACTGAACTATCCTCTACTGAACTATTCTCTACTGAACTATTCTCTACTGAACTGAACTATCCTCTACTGAACTGAATTATCCTCTACTGAACTGAACTATCCTCTACTGAACTGAACTATCCTCTACTGAACTGAACTATTCTCTACTGTACTGAACTATCCTCTACTGAACTGAACTATACTGAACTGAACTGAACTATACTGTACTGAACTATACTCGACTGTACTCTTCTGTTCTGTACTCTACTGTTCTGTACTCTTCTATACTCTACTGTTCTGTACTCTACTGTACTGAACTATCCTCAACTCAACTGAGCAATACTCTACTGTACTGAACTATCCTCTACTGTACTGAACTATACTGTACTGAACTGAACTATACTGTACTGAACTGAACTATCCTCTACTGAACTGAACTATCCTCTTCTGTACTGAACTATCCTCTACTGAACTATCCTCTACTGAACTGAACTATCCTCTACTGAACTGAACTATACTCTACTGAACTATACTCTACTGAACTGAACTATCCTCTACTGAACTGAACTATACTGTACTGAACTGAACTATCCTCTACTGAACTGAACTATCCTCTACTGTACTGAACTATACTGTACTGAACTATCCTCTACTGAACTGAACTATCCTCTACTGTACTGAACTATACTCTACTGAACTATCCTCTACTGTACTGAACTGAACTATCCTCTACTGTACTGAACTATCCTCTACTGTACTGAACTATCCTCTACTGAACTGAACTATCCTCTACTGTACTGAACTATTCTCTACTGTACTGAACTATTCTCTACTGAACTCAACTATCCTCTACTGAACTGAACTATCCTCTACTGTACTGAACTATTCTCTACTGTACTGAACTATCCTCTACTGAACTGAACTATTCTCTACTGTACTGAACTATTCTCTACTGAACTATCCTCTACTGTACTGAACTGAACTATCCTCTACTGAACTGAATTATCCTCTACTGAACTGAACTATCCTCTACTGAACTATTCTCTACTGAACTATCCTCTACTGTACTGAACTATTCTCTACTGAACTGAACTATCCTCTACTGAACTATCCTCTACTGAACTGAATTATCCTCTACTGAACTGAACTATCCTCTACTCTACTGAACTATCCTCTACTGAACTGAATTATCCTCTACTGAACTGAACTATCCTCTACTGAACTGAACTATCCTCTACTGAACTGAACTATTCTCTACTGTACTGAACTATCCTCTACTGAACTGAACTATACTGTACTGAACTGAACTATACTGAACTGAACTATACTGTACTGAACTGAACTATACTCGACTGTACTCTTCTGTTCTGTACTCTACTGTTCTGTACTCTACTGTTCTGTACTCTACTGTTCTGTACTCTACTGTTCTGTACTCTACTGTTCTGTACTCTTCTGTACTCTACTGTACTGAACTATCCTCTACTGAACTATCCTCTACTGAACTGAACTATCCTCTAATGTACTGAACTATCCTCTACTGAACTGAACTATCCTCTACTGAACTATACTGTACTGAACTGAACTATCCTCTACTGAACTATCCTCTGCTGAACTGAACTATCCTCTGCTGAACTGAACTATCCTCTACTGAACTATCCTCTACTGAACTATTCTCTACTGAACTATTCTCTACTGAACTGAACTATACTGTACTGAACTGAACTATACTGTACTGAACTGAACTATCCTCTACTGTACTGAACTATCCTCTACTGAACTGAACTATTCTCTACTGTACTGAACTATTCTCTACTGAACTGAACTATACTGTACTGAACTGAACTATACTGTACTGAACTATACTCGACTGTACTCTTCTGTTCTGTACTCTACTGTTCTGTACTCTTCTATACTCTACTGTTCTGTACTCTACTGTACTGAACTATCCTCAACTCAACTGAGCAATACTCTACTGTACTGAACTATCCTCTACTGTACTGAACTATTCTCTACTGAACTGAACTATTCTCTACTGTACTGAACTATCCTCTACTGAACTATCCTCTACTGAACTGAACTATTCTCTACTGTACTGAACTATCCTCTACTGAACTATCCTCTACTGAACTGAACTATTCTCTACTGTACTGAACTATCCTCTACTGAACTGAAATATCCTCTACTGAACTATCCTCTACTGTACTGAACTATCCTCTACTGTACTGAACTATCCTCTACTGAACTGAAATATCCTCTACTGAACTATCCTCTACTGTACTGAACTATTCTCTACTGAACTGAACTATTCTCTACTGTACTGAACTATCCTCTACTGAACTGAACTATTCTCTACTGTACTGAAATATCCTCTACTGAACTATTCTCTACTGAACTGAACTATCCTCTACTGTACTGAACTATTCTCTACTGAACTGAACTATCCTCTACTGAACTATCCTCTACTCTACTGAACTATCCTCTACTCTACTGAACTATCCTCTACTCTACTGAACTATCCTCTACTGTACTGAACTATCCTCTACTGAACTGAACTATCCTCTACTGTACTGAACTATTCTCTACTGAACTGAACTATCCTCTACTGAACTATCCTCTACTCTACTGAACTATCCTCTACTGAACTGAATTATCCTCTACTGAACTGAACTATCCTCTACTGAACTGAAATATCCTCTACTGAACTATATTCTACTGAACTATCCTCTACTGTACTGAACTATTCTCTACTGAACTGAATTATCCTCTACTGAACTGAACTATACTGTACTGAACTATACTGTACTGAACTGAACTATACTCGACTGTACTCTTCTGTTCTGTACTCTACTATTCTGTACTCTACTGTACTCTACTGTTCTGTACTCTACTGTACTCTACTGTTCTGTACTCTACTGTTCTGTACTCTACTGTTCTGTACTCTACTGTACTCTACTGTTCTGTACTCTACTGTTCTGTACTCGACTGTACTCTACGGTTCTGTACTCTACTGTACTCTACTGTTCTGTACTGTACTCTACTGTTCTGTTCTGTACTC
The DNA here is from genome assembly GCF_018296145.1 of Oncorhynchus tshawytscha. Taxonomy (NCBI): domain Eukaryota; kingdom Metazoa; phylum Chordata; class Actinopteri; order Salmoniformes; family Salmonidae; genus Oncorhynchus; species Oncorhynchus tshawytscha. The sequence goes on from NW_024608577.1 coordinate 57,727, forward strand.
TACTGTTCTGTACTCTACTGTTCTGTACTCTACTGTTCTGTACTCTACTGTTCTGTACTGTTCTGTACTCTACTGTTCTGTACTGTTCTGTACTCTACTGTTCTGTACTGTACTGTTCTGTACTCTACTGTTCTGTACTGTTCTGTACTCTACTGTTCTGTACTCTACTGTACTGTACTCTTCAGTTCTGTTCTGTACTCTACTGTTCTGTACTGTTCTGTACTCTACTGTTCTGTACTCTACTGTTCTGTACTCTACTGTTATGTACTCTACTGTTCTGTACTCTTCTGTTCTGTTCTGTACTCTACTGTACTCTTCAGTTCTGTTCTGTACTCTACTGTACTCTACTGTTCTGTACTCTACTGTTCTGTACTGTTCTGTACTCTACTGTACTGTACTCTACTGTTCTGTACTCTACTGTTCTGTACTCTACTGTACTCTACTGTTCTGTACTCTACTGTACTCTACTGTTCTGTACTCTACTGTTCTGTACTCTACTGTACTCTACTGTTCTGTACTCTACTGTTCTGTACTGTTCTGTACTCTACTGTACTGTACTCTACTGTTCTGTACTCTACTGTTCTGTACTCTACTGTTCTGTACTCCTCTGTTCTGTACTCTTCTGTTCTGTTCTGTACTCTACTGTACTCTTCAGTTCTGTTCTGTACTCTACTGTACTCTACTGTTCTGTACTCTACTGTTCTGTACTCTACTGTACTCTACTGTTCTGTACTCTACTGTACTCTTCTGTTATGTACTCTACTGTACTCTACTGTTCTGTACTCTACTGTACTCTTCTGTTCTGTACTCTACTGTTCTGTACTCTACTGCTCTGTACTCTACTATTCTGTACTCTTCTGTTCTGTACTGTTCTGTACTCTACTGTTCTGTACTCTACTGCTCTGTACTCTACTATTCTGTACTCTTCTGTTCTGTACTGTTCTGTACTCTACTGTTCTGTACTCTACTGTACTCTACTGTTCTGTACTCTTTTGTTCTGTACTCTTCTGTACTGAGTTCTACTGTACTGAGTTCTACTGTTCTGTACTCTACTGTTCTGTACTCTACTGTTCTGTACTCTACTGTTCTGTACTCTACTGTACTCTACTGTTCTGTACTGTACTGTACTCTTCTGTTCTGTACTGTACTGAGTTCTACTGTTCTGTACTCTACTGTTCTGTACTCTACTGTTCTGTACTCTACTCTTCTGTACTCTACTCTTCTGTACTCTACTGTTCTGTACTCTACTGTACTGAGTTCTACTGTTCTGTACTCTTCTGTTCTGTACTCTACTGTACTGAGTTCTACTGTTCTGTACTCTACTGTTCTGTACTCTACTGTACTGAGTTCTACTGTTCTGTACTCTACTGTTCTGTACTCTACTGTACTGAGTTCTACTGTACTGAGTTCTACTGTTCTGTACTTTTCTGTTCTGTACTCTACTGTACTGAGTTCTACTGTTCTGTACTCTACCGTTCTGTACTCTACTGTACTGAGTTCTACTGTTCTGTACTCTTTTGTTCTGTACTCTTCTGTACTGAGTTCTACTGTACTGAGTTCTACTGTTCTGTACTCTACTGTTCTGTACTCTACTGTACTGAGTTCTACTGTTCTGTACTCTACTGTTCTGTACTCTACTGTACTGAGTTCTACTGTTCTGTACTCTACTGTTCTGTACTCTACTGTACTGAGTTCTACTCTTCTGTACTTTAATGTCTAAACTTGTGAAATATAGACGTCTATTATTGGTTCAGATTTGGTCAGGGCCGGACCAACCAAAGTTGGTCTTTGTGACGGAGCTCATTCAAAAACATAACCCGTGTGTAGAATAAAACCAACGATGCAAAGAGGAGCATATTGTATATTTATACTATGTTGTACTCATTTAGGATACATCCCCATGAAGAGAATGACATTTATATCCATCATTATGCATTTCTGTAGATCAGGGAAGCCATGATGGAATTCCCTTAATGCTGTTACTGGGTGTAAATCCACTTCACTTACTGCAGATCTGTGTGTGTGTGTGTGTGTGTGTGTGTGTGTGTGTGTGTGTGTGTGTGTGTGTGTGTGTGTGTGTGTGTGTGTGTTCCTCAGAGACAGCAGTGAATGAATGTGAGAGTTGTGTTATGGACCAACCAGCTTGGACTAATGTAATTAAATGCTCTGCCTTGCGGTCACCGTACCTTCCTATGCTGGGAGGGAACACCTATACACACATACATATACATACATACATATATATATATACACACACACACACACACACACATACATACACACACACACAAAAACAGAGGTGGCATTAATGTGACTGTGTGTGTGAGACTGTGTTTGTGTGTGTGTGATTGTGTGGCTGTGTTTGTGTGTGTGTGACTGTGTATGTGACTGTATGTGTGCGACTGTGTATATGTGTGTGCGACTGTGTATATGTGTGTGTGACTGTTTGTGTGTGTGACTGTGTGTGTGTGTGTGTGTGTGTGTGTGTGACTGTGTATGTGACTGTATGTGTGCGACTGTGTATATGTGTGTGTGACTGTTTGTGTGTGTGACTGTTTGTGTGTGTGACTGTGTGTGTGTGTGTGTGTGTGTGTGTGTGTGTGTGTGTGTGTGTGTGTGTGTGTGACTGTGTTTGTGTTTATTTTCCCTGAGTTACAGTTGCAGCTTTGACTGAACCAGGTACGGACACACACACACACACACACACACACACACACACACACTGCTCTGCTGGGTAACACACTCGCTACACGCAGCAACGCGGGCTATCTACACCACTTGAAACTCAATAGGAGAATACAAATCAAAAGAAGTCATTGATAATGTGTGGAAGGGTGCTGGTTATTTAACCCCTCCACCGCCACCGCTCTGCAGAGGAGAAATATATTCTTCTTTATACAGCTTTCCTGCTACATAGACACACATTTGACATACATGGCACTTTTATAGACATCAGTCACATAACAATAATACATTACCGAACATCAGCTCTTAAATCCCGCCCCCTCAGTCCATCCCACCTATCACCATAGACCACCCCTCAGCCACTCCCAGCCCATCCCACCTATCACCATAGACCACCCCTCAGCCACTCCCAGTCCATCCCACCTATCACCATAGACCACCCTCAGCCACTCCCAGCCCATCCCACCTATCACCATAGACTAATTTGTATTGAGCAGATATTACCATATATTTTCGATAGCTGCATATGTGACATAACTCCTCCATTTCTATTCATAATATCTTTAATAAATATAATACCATTTTTTTTTAAATCCATAAAGAATGTTTTTTTAATTAAATCAGTATATTTGAGTTTAACCATTACATTGGTTGTAATATTTGTTCTATCTTTTCAGGAGGATAAAACTGAAATTTTACCCAACATTGTACGGCTCGTTTAAGAAAGGGTGACACTTTAAACAAAATATCATTTTCAATTAGTCAGAAATGAGAAGTTGTAATCTGCTTGAATGCAAAAGAGCAACTTTTGAACAAAGGATGAGCCTTTCTTAATAATCTCCTGGAGAACCATTCTGGGTTTAAGTATAACTTATGTATGAGTGAAGCTTTTAGTGAAAGGTTTAAGCATTAATATTGAATGATTTTAGGAAATATTTTTTGCTCATTACAAAATGAGTCACCTGGAGTAGGCAGTGCCATTAGTCAGTAAACTGTGATCAGACCAAAAAATGAATCAATGTGATTTTTCCATAAATAGACAAGTATTCACCTCTCCATGGTTGCAGAATCTTATCTATTTCTATTGAAATTAATTGTGTTAAGTTCATTTATATTTTTTGAGATGTAAATACCAAGTACATCTACTTCACCATCCGCCCATTCTACAAGGTAGTGTAAACACTGCGTTTTAACGATCCCAATACTTAATATGATACACTTGTCATAATTGGGTTTTAATACAGAGAGGCTAAAAAAGTGATCAAGATATTCAACGAGACTGTACAGGGATCCAGATTGAGGCTGTACAGGGATCCACATTGAGACTGTACAGGGATCCAGATTGAGGATTTAAGGGAATAAACTCCAGAGTCATCAACATACATTGACACTTTAGTTTTTATCCCCTGTATTTCTAACCCCTTGATGTTCTTGTTGGATCTCATTTTAATAGCTGGCATTTCAATGGCCATAATAAACAGATATGGAGACAACGGACAGCCTTGTTTTACTCCTATTAAAAGCTCAATACATCCTGAGAAGTAACCATTATTTACTATTTTACATCTGGGGTTGCTGTACATAACTTTAACCCATTGTATAAGAGATTCACTAAAATTAAAGTAATCCGGGCATTAATATTTCAATTCTAGTCGTACTTTATCAAATGCCTTTTCAAAATCTGCTATGAAGACCAGACCTGTCATCTTCGATGTTTCATAATGTTCAATTGTTTCAAGTAATTGTCGTATATTATCTAAAAAATTATATTATCTCTAATGTCACAGTGGGTACGAGACCTGGAGAGGCCTACAAGCCACAATGTCTCGCACCCACTGTGAAATTTGGTGGAGGATCGGTGATGATCTGGGGGTGCTTCAGCAAGGCTGGAATCAGGCAGATTTGTTTTTGTGAAGGACGCATGAATCAAGCCACGTACAAGGTTGTCCTGGAAGAAAACTTGCTTCCTTCTGCTCTGACAATGTTCCCCAACTCTGAGGATTGGTTCTTCCAGCAGGACAATGCTCCATGCCACACAGCCAGGTCAATCAAGGTGTGGATGGAGGACCACCAGATCAAGACCCTGTCA
>NW_024608578.1:0-68347 GCF_018296145.1 Oncorhynchus tshawytscha
AGACAGTAGATCTAGCTGGTCTGTCATAATATAATAGAGACAGTAGATCTAGCTGGTCTGTCATAATATAATAGAGACAGTAGATCTAGCTGGTCTGTCATAATATAATAGAGACAGTAGATCTAGCTGGTCTGTCATAATATAATAGAGACAGTAGATCTAGCTGGTCTGTCATATTATAATAGAGACAGTAGATCTAGCTGGTCTGTCATATTATAATAGAGACAGTAGATCTAGCTGGTCTGTCATAATATAATAGAGACAGTAGATCTAGCTGGTCTGTCATATTATAATAGAGACAGTAGATCTAGCTGGTCTGTCATATTATAATAGAGACAGTAGATCTAGCTGGTCTGTCATATTATAATAGAGACAGTAGATCTAGCTGGTCTGTCATAATATAATAGAGACAGTAGATCTAGCTGGTCTGTCATAATATAATAGAGACAGTAGATCTAGCTGGTCTGTCATAATATAATAGAGACAGTAGATCTAGCTGGTCTGTCAATATAATTGAGACAGTATTTCTGGCTGGTCTGTCATATTATAATTGAGACAGTAGATTTAGCTGTTCTGACATAATATCATAGAGACAATAGATCTAGCTGGTCTGTCATATTATAATAGAGAAAGTAGATCTAGCTGGTCTGTCATTATATGATAGAGACAGTAGATACAGCTGGTCTGTCATAATATAATAGAGACAGTAGATCTAGCTGGTCTGTCATAATATAATAGAGACAGTAGATCTAGCTGGTCTGTCATAATATAATAGAGACAGTAGATATAGCTGGTCTGTCATAATATAATAGAGACAGTAGATCTAGCTGGTCTGTCATATTATAATAGAGACAGTAGATCTAGCTGGTCTGTCATAATATAATAGAGACAGTAGATCTAGCTGGTCTGTCATAATATAATAGAGACAGTAGATCTAGCTGGTCTGTCATAATATAATAGAGATAATAGAGTAGATCTAGCTGGTCTGTCATATTATAATAGAGACAGTAGATCTAGCTGGTCTGTCATAATATAATAGAGACAGTAGATCTAGCTGGTCTGTCATAATATAATAGAGACAGTAGATCTAGCTGGTCTGTCATAATATAATAGAGACAGTAGATCTAGCTGGTCTGTCATAATATAATAGAGACAGTAGATCTAGCTGGTCTGTCATATATAATAGAGACAGTAGATCTAGCTGGTCTGTCATCATAATAATAGAGACAGTAGATCTAGCTGGTCTGTCATATATAATAGAGACAGTAGATCTAGCTGGTCTGTCATAATATAATAGAGAGACAGTAGATCTAGCTGGTCTGTCATATATAATAGAGACAGTAGATCTAGCTGGTCTGTCATAATATAATAGAGACAGTAGATCTAGCTGGTCTGTCATAATATAATAGAGACAGTAGATCTAGCTGGTCTGTCATAATATAATAGAGACAGTAGATCTAGCTGGTCTGTCATAATATAATAGAGACAGTAGATCTAGCTGGTCTGTCATAATATAATAGAGACAGTAGATCTAGCTGGTCTGTCATAATATAATAGAGACAGTAGATCTAGCTGGTCTGTCATAATATAATAGAGACAGTAGATCTAGCTGGTCTGTCATATAATATATAATAGAGACAGTAGATCTAGCTGGTCTGTCATAATATAATAGAGACAGTAGATCTAGCTGGTCTGTCATATTATAATAGAGACAGTAGATCTAGCTGGTCTGTCATAATATAATAGAGACAGTAGATCTAGCTGGTCTGTCATAATATAATAGAGACAGTAGATCTAGCTGGTCTGTCATAATATAATAGAGACAGTAGATCTAGCTGGTCTGTCATAATATAATAGAGACAGTAGATCTAGCTGGTCTGTCATAATATAATAGAGACAGTAGATCTAGCTGGTCTGTCATAATATAATAGAGACAGTAGATCTAGCTGGTCTGTCATAATATAATAGAGACAGTAGATCTAGCTGGTCTGTCATAATATAATAGAGACAGTAGATCTAGCTGGTCTGTCATAATATAATAGAGACAGTAGATCTAGCTGGTCTGTCATAATATAATAGAGACAGTAGATCTAGCTGGTCTGTCATAATATAATAGAGACAGTAGATCTAGCTGGTCTGTCATAATATAATAGAGAGACAGTAGGTCTGTCATAATATAATAGACAGTAGATCTAGCTCTGTCATAATATAATAGAGACAGTAGATCTAGCTGGTCTGTCATAATATAATAGAGACAGTAGATCTAGCTGGTCTGTCATAATATAATAGAGACAGTAGATCTAGCTGGTCTGTCATAATATAATAGAGACAGTAGATCTAGCTGGTCTGTCATAATATAATAGAGACAGTAGATCTAGCTGGTCTGTCATAATATAATAGAGACAGTAGATCTAGCTGGTCTGTCATAATATAATAGAGACAGTAGATCTAGCTGGTCTGTCATAATATAATAGAGACAGTAGATATAGCTGGTCTGTCATAATATAATAGAGACAGTAGATCTAGCTGGTCTGTCATATTATAATAGAGACAGTAGATCTAGCTGGTCTGTTATAATATAATAGAGACAGTCGATCTAGCTGGTCTGTCATAATATAATAGAGACAGTCGATCTAGCTGGTCTGTCATATTATAACAGAGACAGTAGATCTAGCTTGTCTGTCAATATATAATAGAGACATAGAGACAGTAGTTCTAGCTGGTCTGTCATATTATAATAGAGAGAGTAGATCTAGCTGGTCTGTCATAATATAATTGAGACAGTATTTCTGGCTGGTCTGTCATATTATAATTGAGACAGTAGATGTAGCTGTTCTGACATAATATCATAGAGACAGTAGATCTAGCTGGTCTGTCATAATATAATTAAGACAGACGATCTAGCTGGTCTGTCATATTATAATAGAGACAGTAGTTCTAGCTGGTCTGTCATATTATAATAGAGAGAGTAGATCTAGCTGGTCTGTCATAATATAATTGAGACAGTATTTCTGGCTGGTCTGTCATATTATAATTGAGACAGTAGATTTAGCTGTTCTGACATAATATCATAGAGACAATAGATCTAGCTGGTCTGTCATATTATAATAGAGAAAGTAGATCTAGCTGGTCTGTCATTATATGATAGAGACAGTAGATACAGCTGGTCTGTCATAATATAATAGAGACAGTAGATCTAGCTGGTCTGTCATAATATAATAGAGACAGTAGATCTAGCTGGTCTGTCATAATATAATAGAGACAGTAGATCTAGCTGGTCTGTCATAATATAATAGAGACAGTAGATCTAGCTGGTCTGTCATAATATAATAGAGACAGTAGATCTAGCTGGTCTGTCATAATATAATAGAGACAGTAGATCTAGCTGGTCTGTCATAATATAATAGAGACAGTAGATCTAGCTGGTCTGTCATAATATAATAGAGACAGTAGATCTAGCTGGTCTGTCATAATATAATAGAGACAGTAGATCTAGCTGGTCTGTCATAATATAATAGAGACAGTAGATCTAGCTGGTCTGTCATAATATAATAGAGACAGTAGATCTAGCTGGTCTGTCATAATATAATAGAGACAGTAGATCTAGCTGGTCTGTCATAATATAATAGAGACAGTAGATCTAGCTGGTCTGTCATAATATAATAGAGACAGTAGATCTAGCTGGTCTGTCATAATATAATAGAGACAGTAGATCTAGCTGGTCTGTCATAATATAATAGAGACAGTAGATCTAGCTGGTCTGTCATCATGAATATAATAGAGACAGTAGATCTAGCTGGTCTGTCATAATATAATAGAGACAGTAGATCTAGCTGGTCTGTCATAATATAATAGAGACAGTAGATCTAGCTGGTCTGTCATATATATAATAGAGATCTAGCTGGTCTGTCATAATATAATAGAGACAGTAGATCTAGCTGGTCTGTCATATATAATAGAGACAGTAGATCTAGCTGGTCTGTCATAATATAATAGAGACAGATCTAGCTGGTCTGTCATAATATAATAGAGACAGTAGATCTAGCTGGTCTGTCATAATATAATAGAGACAGTAGATCTAGCTGGTCTGTCATAATATAATAGAGACAGTAGATCTAGCTGGTCTGTCATAATATAATAGAGACAGTAGATCTAGCTGGTCTGTCATAATATAATAGAGACAGTAGATCTAGCTGGTCTGTCTGAGACATAGATCTAGCTGGTCTGTATAATAGAGACAGTAGATCTAGCTGGTCTGTCATAATATAATAGAGACAGTAGATCTAGCTGGTCTGTCATAATATAATAGAGACAGTAGATCTAGCTGGTCTGTCATAATATAATAGAGACAGTAGTATCTAGCTGGTCTGTCATAATATAATAGAGACAGTAGATCTAGCTGGTCTGTCATAATATAATAGAGACAGTAGATCTAGCTGGTCTGTCATAATATGAGACAGTAGATCTAGCTGGTCTGTCATAATATAATAGAGACAGTAGATCTAGCTGGTCTGTCATAATATAATAGAGACAGTAGATCTAGCTGGTCTGTCATATATATAATAGAGACAGTAGATCTAGCTGGTCTGTCATAATATAATAGAGACAGTAGATCTAGCTGGTCTGTCATAATATAATAGAGACAGTAGATCTAGCTGGTCTGTCATATTATAACAGAGACAGTAGATCTAGCTGGTCTGTCATATATAATAGAGATAGAGACAGTAGATCTAGCTGGTCTGTCATATTATAATAGAGAGAGTAGATCTAGCTGGTCTGTCATAATATAATTGAGACAGTATTTCTGGCTGGTCTGTCATATTATAAATGAGACAGTAGATGTAGCTGTTCTGACATAATATCATAGAGAGAGTAGATCTAGCTGGTCTGTCATAATATAATTAAGACAGACGATCTAGCTGGTCTGTCATATTATAATAGAGACAGTAGTTTTAGCTGGTCTGTCATATTATAATAGAGAGAGTAGATCTAGCTGGTCTGTCATAATATAATTGAGACAGTATTTCTGGCTGGTCTGTCATATTATAATTGAGACAGTAGATTTAGCTGTTCTGACATAATATCATAGAGACAGTAGATCTAGCTGGTCTGTCATATTATAATAGAGATAGTAGATCAAGCTGGTCTGTCAAAATATAATAGAGACAGTAGATCTAGCTGGTCTGTCATATTATAATAGAGACAGTAGATCTAGCTGGTCTGTCATAATATAATAGAGACAGTAGATCTAGCTGGTCTGTCATAATATAATGGAGACAGTAGATCTAGCTGGTTTGTACATTATATAAAAAAGACAGTAGATCTAGCTGGTCTGTCATATTATAATAGAGACAGTAGATCTAGCTGGTCTGTCATAATATAATAGAGACAGTAGATCTAGCTGGTCTGTCATAATATAATAGAGACAGTAGATCTAGCTGGTCTGTCATATTATAAAGAGATAGTAGATCTAGCTGGTCTGTCATATTATAATAGAGACAGTAGATCTAGCTGGTCTGTCATAATATAATAGAGACAGTAGATCTAGCTGGTCTGTCATAATATAATAGAGACAGTAGATCTAGCTGGTCTGTCATAATATAATAGAGACAGTAGATCTAGCTGGTCTGTCATATCATATAATAGAGACAGTAGATCTAGCTGGTCTGTCATAATATAATAGAGACAGTAGATCTAGCTGGTCTGTCATAATATAATAGAGACAGTAGATCTAGCTGGTCTGTCATATTATAATAGAGACAGTAGATCTAGCTGGTCTGTCATAATATTATAATAGAGACAGTAGATCTAGCTGGTCTGTCATATATAATAGAGACAGTAGATCTAGCTGGTCTGTCATAATATAATAGAGACAGTAGATCTAGCTGGTCTGTCATATTATAATAGAGACAGTAGATCTAGCTGGTCTGTCATAATATAATAGAGACAGTAGATCTAGCTGGTCTGTCATAATATAATAGAGACAGTAGATCTAGCTGGTCTGTCATAATATAATAGAGACAGTAGATCTAGCTGGTCTGTCATAATATAATAGAGACAGTAGATCTAGCTGGTCTGTCATATTATAATAGAGACAGTAGATCTAGCTGGTCTGTCATAATATAATAGAGACAGTAGATCTAGCTGGTCTGTCATAATATAATAGAGACAGTAGATCTAGCTGGTCTGTCATATTATAATAGAGACAGTAGATCTAGCTGGTCTGTCATAATATAATAGAGACAGTAGATCTAGCTGGTCTGTCATATATAATAGAGACAGTAGATCTAGCTGGTCTGTCATAATATAATAGAGACAGTAGATCTAGCTGGTCTGTCATAATATAATAGAGACAGTAGATCTAGCTGGTCTGTCATATATAATAGAGACAGTAGATCTAGCTGGTCTGTCATAATATAATAGAGACAGTAGATCTAGCTGGTCTGTCATAATATAATAGAGACAGTAGATCTAGCTGGTCTGTCATATTATAATAGAGACAGTAGATCTAGCTGGTCTGTCATATTATAATAGAGACAGTAGATCTAGCTGGTCTGTCATATAATATAATAGAGACAGTAGATCTAGCTGGTCTGTCATAATATAATAGAGACAGTAGATCTAGCTGGTCTGTCATAATATAATAGAGACAGTAGATCTAGCTGGTCTGTCATAATATAATAGAGACAGTAGATCTAGCTGGTCTGTCATAATATAATAGAGACAGTAGATCTAGCTGGTCTGTCATAATATAATAGAGACAGTAGATCTAGCTGGTCTGTCATAATATAATAGAGACAGTAGATCTAGCTGGTCTGTCATATTATAATAGAGACAGTAGATCTAGCTGGTCTGTCATAATATAATAGAGACAGTAGATCTAGCTGGTCTGTCATATTATAATAGAGACAGTAGATCTAGCTGGTCTGTCATAATATAATAGAGACAGTAGATCTAGCTGGTCTGTCATAATATAATAGAGACAGTAGATCTAGCTGGTCTGTCATAATATAATAGAGACAGTAGATCTAGCTGGTCTGTCATAATATAATAGAGACAGTAGATCTAGCTGGTCTGTCATAATATAATAGAGACAGTAGATCTAGCTGGTCTGTCATAATATAATAGAGACAGTAGATCTAGCTGGTCTGTCATAATATAATAGAGACAGTAGATCTAGCTGGTCTGTCATAATATAATAGAGACAGTAGATCTAGCTGGTCTGTCATAATATAATAGAGACAGTAGATCTAGCTGGTCTGTCATTATATAATAGAGACAGTAGATCTAGCTGGTCTGTCATAATATAATAGAGACAGTAGATCTAGCTGGTCTGTCATAATATAATAGAGACAGTAGATCTAGCTGGTCTGTCATAATATAATAGAGACAGTAGATCTAGCTGGTCTGTCATATATAATAGAGACAGTAGATCTAGCTGGTCTGTCATAATATAATAGAGACAGTAGATCTAGCTGGTCTGTCATAATATAATAGAGACAGTAGATCTAGCTGGTCTGTCATAATATAATAGAGACAGTAGATCTAGCTGGTCTGTCATAATATAATAGAGACAGTAGATCTAGCTGGTCTGTCATATATAATAGAGACAGTAGATCTAGCTGGTCTGTCATATTATAATAGAGACAGTAGATCTAGCTGGTCTGTCATAATATAATAGAGACAGTAGATCTAGCTGGTCTGTCATAATATAATAGAGACAGTAGATCTAGCTGGTCTGTCATAATATAATAGAGACAGTAGATCTAGCTGGTCTGTCATAATATAATAGAGACAGTAGATCTAGCTGGTCTGTCATAATATAATAGAGACAGTAGATCTAGCTGGTCTGTCATATTATAATAGAGACAGTAGATCTAGCTGGTCTGTCATATATAATAGAGACAGTAGATCTAGCTGGTCTGTCATAATATAATAGAGACAGTAGATCTAGCTGGTCTGTCATAATATAATAGAGACAGTAGATCTAGCTGGTCTGTCATAATATAATAGAGACAGTAGATCTAGCTGGTCTGTCATATTATAATAGAGACAGTAGATCTAGCTGGTCTGTCATAATATAATAGAGACAGTAGATCTAGCTGGTCTGTCATAATATAACAGAGGCAGTAGATCTAGCTGGTCTGTCATAATATAATAGAGACAGTAGATCTAGCTGGTCTGTCATTATATATTAGAGACATTAGATCTAGCTGGTCTGTCATAATATAATAGAGACAGTAGATCTAGCTGGTCTGTCATAATATAATAGAGACAGTAGATCTAGCTGGTCTGTCATAATATAATAGAGACAGTAGATCTAGCTGGTCTGTCATAATATAATAGAGACAGTAGATCTAGCTGGTCTGTCATAATATAATAGAGACAGTAGATCTAGCTGGTCTGTCATAATATAATAGAGACAGTAGATCTAGCTGGTCTGTCATAATATAATAGAGACAGTAGATCTAGCTGGTCTGTCATAATATAATAGAGACAGTAGATCTAGCTGGTCTGTCATAATATAATAGAGACAGTAGATCTAGCTGGTCTGTCATAATATCATAGAGACAGTAGATCTAGCTGGTCTGTCATAATATAATAGAGACAGTAGATCTAGCTGGTCTGTCATAATATAATAGAGACAGTAGATCTAGCTGGTCTGTCATAATATAATAGAGACAGTAGATCCTGCTGGTCTGTCATATTATAATAGAGACAGTAGATCTAGCTGGTCTGTCATTCTATAATAGAGAAAGTATATCTAGCTGGTCTGTCATAATGATATAGAAACAGTAGATCTAGCTGGTCTGTCATAATATAACAGAGACAGTAGATATAGCTGGTTTGTCATAATATAATAGAGATAATAGATCTAGCTGGTCTGTCAAAATATCATAGAGACACTTTGATCTAGCTGGTCTGTCATAATATAATTGAGACAGTAGATCTGACTGGTCTGTCATAATATCATAGAGACAGTAGATCTAGCTGGTCTGTCATAATATAATAGAGACATTAGATCTAGCTGGTCTGTCATATTATAATTGAGACAGGAGATATAGCTTGTCTGTCATTATATAATAGAGACAGTAGATCTAGCTGGTCTGTCATTATATAATAGAGACAGTAGATCTAGCTGGTCTGTCATAATATAATAGAGACAGTAGATCTAGCTGGTCTGTCATAATATAATAGAGACAATCGATCTAGCTGGTCTGTCATATTATAATAGAGACAGTCGATCTAGCTGGTCTGTCATATTATGAAAGAGACAGTAGATCTAGCTGGTCTGTCATATTTTAATAGAGACAGTAGATCTAGCTGGTCTGTCATAATATAATAGAGACAGTCGATCTAGCTGGTCTGTCATAATATAATAGAGACAGTAGATCTAGCTGGTCTGTCATAATATAATAGAGACAGTAGATCTAGCTGGTCTGTCATATTATAATAGAGACAGTAGATCTAGCTGGTCTGTCATATTATAACAGAGACAGTAGATCTAGCTGGTCAGTCATATTATAATAGAGACAGTAGATCTTGCTGGTCTGTCATAATATAATAGAGACAATAGATCTAGCTGGTCTGTCATATTATAATAGAGACAGTAGATCTAGCTGGTCTGTCATATTATAATAGAGACAGTAGATCTAGCTGGTCTGTCAAAATATAATAGAGACAGTAGATCTAGCTGGTCTGTCATAATATAATAGAGACAGTAGATCTAGCTGGTCTGTCATATTGTATAATAGAGACAGTAGATCTAGCTGGTCTGTCATATTATAATAGAGACAGTAGATCTAGCTGGTTTGTAACATTATTAAAAAGACAGTAGATCTAGCTGGTCTGTCATATTATAATAGAGACAGTAGTTCAAGCTGGTCTGTCATAATCTAATAGAGACAGTAGATCTAGCTGGTCTGTCAAAATATAATAGAGACAGTAGATCTTGCTGGTCTGTCATATTATAATAGAGACAGTAGATCTAGCTGGTCTGTCATAAAATAATAGAGATAGTAGATCAAGCTGGTCTGTCAAAATATAATAGAGACAGTAGATCTAGCTGGTCTGTCATATTATAATAGAGACAGTAGATCTAGCTGGTATGTCATATTATAATAGAGACAGTAGATCTAGCTGGTCTGTCATAAAATAATAGAGATAGTAGATCAAGCTGGTCTGTCATAATATAAGAGAGACAGTAGATCTAGCTGGTCTGTCATAATATAATAGAGACAGTAGATCTTGCTGGTCGGTCATAATATAATAGAGACAATAGATCTAGCTGGTCTGTCATATTATAATAGAGACAGTAGATCTAGCTGGTCTGTCAAAATATAATAGAGACAGTAGATCTAGCTGGTCTGTCATAAAATAATAGAGACAGTAGATCTAGCTGGTCTGTCATATTATAATAGAGACAGTAGATCTACCTGGTCTGTCATATTATAATAGAGACAGTAAATCTAGCTGGTTTGTAACATTATTAAAAAGACAGTAGATCTAGCTGGTCTGTCATATTATAATAGAGACAGTAGATCTAGCTGGTTTGTAACATTATTAAAAAGACAGTAGATCTAGCTGGTCTGTCATATTATAATAGAGACAGTAGATCTTGCTGGTCTGTCATAATATAATAGAGATAGTAGATCTAGCTGGTCTGTCATATTATAATAGAGACAGTAGATCTAGCTGGTCTGTCATAAAATAATAGAGATAGTAGATCAAGCTGGTCTGTCATATTATAATAGAGACAGTATATCTAGCTGATTTGTAACATTATTAAAAAGACAGTAGATCTAGCTGGTCTGTCATATTATAATAGAGACAGTAGATCTTGCTGGTCTGTCAAAATATAATAGAGACAGTAGATCTAGCTGGTCTGTCATATTATAATAGAGACAGTAGATCTAGCTGGTCTGTCATAAAATAATAGAGATAGTAGATCAAGCTGGTCTGTCATAATATAAGAGAGACAGTAGATCTAGCTGGTCTGTCATATTATAATAGAGACAGTAGATCTATCTGGTCTGTCATAATATAATAGATACAGTAGATCTAGCTGGTCTGTCATAATATAACAGAGACAGTAGATCTAGCTGGTCTGTCATATTATAATAGTGACAGTAGATCTAGCTGGTCTGACATATTATAATATAGACAGTAGATCTAGCTGGTCTGACATAAAATAATAGAGATAGTAGATCAAGCTGGTCTGTCATAATATAATAGAGACAGTAGATCTAGCTGGTCTGTCATAATATAATAGAGACAGTAGATCTAGCTGGTCTGTCAAAATATAATAGAGACAGTAGACCTAGCTGGTCTGTCATATTATAATAGAGACAGTAGATCTAGCTGGTCTGTCATAAAATAATAGAGATAGTAGATCAAGCTGGTCTGTCATAATATAAGAGAGACAGTAGATCTAGCTGGTCTGTCATAATATAATAGAGACAGTAGATCTAGCTGGTCTGTCATATTATAATAGAGACAGTAGATCTAGCTGGTCTGTCATAATATAATAGAGACAGTAGATCTAGCTGGTCTGTCAAAATATAATAGAGACAGTAGATCTAGCTGGTCTGTCATATTATAATAGAGACAGTAGATCTAGCTGGTCTGTCATAAAATAATAGAAATAGTAGATCAAGCTGGTCTGTCATAATATAAGAGAGACAGTAGATCTAGCTGGTCTGTCATAATATAATAGAGACAGTAGATCTAGCTGGTCTGTCATAATATAATAGAGACAGTAGATCTAGCTGGTCTGTCATATTATAATAGAGACAGTAGATCTAGCTGGTCTGTCATAAAATAATAGAGATAGTAGATCAAGCTGGTCTGTCATAATATAATAGAGACAGTAGATCTAGCTGGTCTGTCATAATATAATAGAGACATTAGATCTAGCTGGTCTGTCATAATATAATAGAGACATTAGATCGAGCTGGTCTGTCATACTATTATAGAGACAGTAGATCTAGCTGGTCTGTCATAATATAATAGAGACAGTAGATCTAGCTGTTCTGTCATAATATAATAGAGACAGTAGATCTAGCTGGTCTGTCATAACATAATAGAGATAGTAAATCTAGCTGGTCTGTCATATTATAATAGAGACAGTAGATCTAGCAGGTCTTTCATAAAATAATAGAGATAGTAGATCAAGCTGGTCTGTCAAAATATAATAGGGACAGTAGACCTAGCTGGTCTGTCATATTATAATAGAGACAGTAGATCTAGCTGGTCTGTCAAAATATAATAGAGACAGTAGATCTAGCTGGTCTGTCATATTATAATAGAGACAGTAGATCTTGCTGGTCTGTCATAATATAATAGAGACAATAGATCTAGCTGGTCTGTCATATTATAATAGAGACAGTAGATCTAGCTGGTCTGTCAAAATATAATAGAGACAGTAGATCTTGCTGATCTGTCATAAAATAATAGAGATCATAGATCAAGCTGGTCTGTCATATTGTAATAGAGACAGTAGATCTACCTGGTCTGTTATATTATAATAGAGACAGTAAATCT
Source organism: Oncorhynchus tshawytscha (assembly GCF_018296145.1). Classification (NCBI taxonomy): domain Eukaryota; kingdom Metazoa; phylum Chordata; class Actinopteri; order Salmoniformes; family Salmonidae; genus Oncorhynchus; species Oncorhynchus tshawytscha. The sequence continues at coordinate 12,544 of NW_024608578.1, forward strand.
AGCTGGTTTGTAACATTATTAAAAAGACAGTAGATCTAGCTGGTCTGTCATATTATAATAGAGACAGTAGATCTAGCTGGTTTGTAACATTATTAAAAAGACAGTAGATCTAGCTGGTCTGTCATATTATAATAGAGACAGTAGATCTTGCTGGTCTGTCATAATATAATAGAGATAGTAGATCTAGCTGGTCTGTCATATTATAATAGAGACAGTATATCTAGCTGGTTTGTAACATTATTAAAAAGACAGTAGATCTAGCTGGTCTGTCATATTATAATAGAGACAGTAGATCTTGCTGGTCTGTCAAAATATAATAGAGACAGTAGATCTAGCTGGTCTGTCATATTATAATAGAGACAGTAGATCTAGCTGGTCTGTCATAAAATAATAGAGATAGTAGATCAAGCTGGTCTGTCATAATATAAGAGAGACAGTAGATCTAGCTGGTCTGTCATAATATAACAGATACATTAGATCTAGCTGGTGTGTCATAATATAATAGAGACATTAGATCGAGCTGGTCTGTCATACTATTATAGAGACAGTAGATCTAGCTGGTCTGTCATAATATAATAGAGACATTAGATCTAGCTGTTCTGTCATAATATAATAGAGACAGTAGATCTAGCTGGTCTGTCATAATATAATAGAGATAGCAAATCTAGCTGGTCTGTAATAATATAATAGAGACAGTAGATCTAGCTGGCATGTCATAAAATAATAGAGATAGTAGATCAAGCTGGTCTGTCAAAATGTAATAGGGACAGTAGACCTAGCTGGTCTGTCATATTATAATAGATACAGTAGATCTAGCTGGTCTGTCATAATATAACAGAGACAGTAGATCTAGCTGGTCTGTCATATTATAATAGTGACAGTAGATCAAGCTGGTCTGTCATAATATAAGAGAAACAGTAGATCTAGCTGGTCTGTCATAATATAACAGATACATTAGATCTAGCTGGTGTGTCATAATATAATAGAGACATTAGATCGAGCTGGTCTGTCATACTATTATAGAGACAGTAGATCTAGCTGGTCTGTCATAATATAATAGAGACATTAGATCTAGCTGTTCTGTCATAATATAATAGAGACAGTAGATCTAGCTGGTCTGTCATAATATAATAGAGATAGCAAATCTAGCTGGTCTGTAATAATATAATAGAGACAGTAGATCTAGCTGGCATGTCATAAAATAATAGAGATAGTAGATCAAGCTGGTCTGTCAAAATATAATAGGGACAGTAGACCTAGCTGGTCTGTCATATTATAATAGAGACAGTAGATCTAGCTGGTCTGTCAAAATATAATAGAGACAGTAGATCTAGCTGGTCTGTCATATTATAATAGAGACAGTAGATCTTGCTGGTCGGTCATAATATAATAGAGACAATAGATCTAGCTGGTCTGTCATAAAATAATAGAGATAGTAGATCAAGCTGGTCTGTCAAAATGTAATAGGGACAGTAGACCTAGCTGGTCTGTCATAATATAATAGAGACAGTAGATCTAGCTGGTCTGTCATAATATAATAGAGACAGTAGATCTTGCTGGTCGGTCATAATATAATAGAGACAATAGATCTAGCTGGTCTGTCATATTATAATAGAGACAGTAGATCTAGCTGGTCTGTCAAAATATAATAGAGACAGTAGATCTTGCTGATCTGTCATAAAATAATAGAGATCGTAGATCAAGCTGGTCTGTCATATTGTAATAGAGACAGTAGATCTACCTGGTCTGTCATATTATAATAGAGACAGTAAATCTAGCTGGTTTGTAACATTATTAAAAAGACAGTAGATCTAGCTGGTCTGTCATATTATAATAGAGACAGTAGATCTAGCTGGTCTGACATAAAATAATAGAGATAGTAGATCAAGCTGGTCTGTCATAATATAATAGAGACAGTAGATCTAGCTGGTCTGTCATAATATAATAGAGACAGTAGATCTAGCTGGTCTGTCAAAATATAATAGAGACAGTAGACCTAGCTGGTCTGTCATATTATAATAGAGACAGTAGATCTAGCTGGTCTGTCATAAAATAATAGAGATAGTAGATCAAGCTGGTCTGTCATAATGTAAGAGAGACAGTAGATCTAGCTGGTCTGTCATAATATAATAGAGACAGTAGATCTAGCTGGTCTGTCATATTATAATAGAGACAGTAGATCTAGCTGGTCTGTCATATTATAATAGAGACAGTAGATCTAGCTGGTCTGTCATAATGTAAGAGAGACAGTAGATCTAGCTGGTCTGTCATAATATAATAGAGACAGTAGATCTAGCTGGTCTGTCATAATGTAAGAGAGACAGTAGATCTAGCTGGTCTGTCATAATATAATAGAGACAGTAGATCTAGCTGGTCTGTCATATTATAATAGAGACAGTAGATCTAGCTGGTCTGTCATATTATAATAGAGACAGTAGATCTAGCTGGTCTGTCATAAAATAATAGAGATAGTAGATCAAGCTGGTCTGTCATAATGTAAGAGAGACAGTAGATCTAGCTGGTCTGTCATATTATAATAGAGACAGTAGATCTAGCTGGTCTGTCATATTATAATAGAGACAGTAGTTCAAGCTGGTATGTCATAATCTAATAGAGACAGTAGATCTAGCTTTTCTGTCATAATATAATAGAGACAGTAGAACTAGCTGGTCTGTCATATTATAATAGAGACAGTAGATCTAGCTGGTCTGTCATAAAATAATAGAGATAGTAGATCAAGCTGGTAAGTCATAATATAAGAGAGAAGGTAGATCTAGCTGGTCTGACATAATATAATAGAGACAGTAGATCTAGCTGGTCTGTCATATTATAATAGAGACAGTAGATCTAGCTGATCTGTCATAATATAAAATAGACAGTAGATCTAGCTGGTCTGTCATAATATAACAGAGACAGTAGATCTAGCTGGTCTGCCCTAATATAATAGATACATTAGATCTAGCTGGTGTGTCATAATATAATAGAGACATTAGATCGAGCTGGTCTGTCATACTATTATAGAGACAGTAGATCTAGCTGGTCTGTCATAATATAATAGAGACATTAGATCTAGCTGTTCTGTCATAATATAATAGAGACAGTAGATCTAGCTGGTCTGTCATAATATAATAGAGACAGTAGATCTAGCTGGTCTGTCATAATATAATAAAGATAGCAAATCTAGCTGGTCTGTAATAATATAATAGAGACAGTAGATCTAGCTGGCATGTCATAAAATAATAGAGATAGTAGATCAAGCTGGTCTGTCAAAATATAAGAGAGACAGTAGATCTAGCTGGTCTGTCATATTATAATAGAGAAGGTAGATCTTGCTGGTCTGTCATAATATAATAGAGACAATAGATCTAGCTGGTCTGTCATAATATAATAGAGACAGTAGATCTAGCTGGTCTGTCATATTATAATAGAGACAGTAGTTCAAGCTGGTATGTCATAATCTAATAGAGACAGTAGATCTAGCTGGTCTGTCATAATATAATAGAGAAAGTAGAACTAGCTGGTCTGTCATATTATAATAGAGACAGTAGATCTAGCTGGTCTGTCATAAAATAATAGAGATAGTAGATCAAGCTGGTAAGTCATAATATAAGAGAGAAGGTAGATCTAGCTGGTCTGACATAATATAATAGAGACAGTAGATCTAGCTGGTCTGTCATATTATAATAGAGACAGTAGATCTAGCTGATCTGTCATAATATAAAATAGACAGTAGATCTAGCTGGTCTGTCATAATATAACAGAGACAGTAGATCTAGCTGGTCTGCCCTAATATAATAGATACATTAGATCTAGCTGGTGTGTCATAATATAATAGAGACATTAGATCGAGCTGGTCTGTCATACTATTATAGAGACAGTAGATCTAGCTGGTCTGTTATAATATAATAGAGACATTAGATCTAGCTGTTCTGTCATAATATAATAGAGACAGTAGATCTAGCTGGTCTGTCATAATATAATAGAGACAGTAGATCTAGCTGGTCTGTCATAATATAATAAAGATAGCAAATCTAGCTGGTCTATAATAATATAATAGAGACAGTAGATCTAGCTGGCATGTCATAAAATAATAGAGATAGTAGATCAAGCTGGTCTGTCAAAATATAAGAGAGACAGTAGATCTAGCTGGTCTGTCAAAATATAATAGAGACAGTAGATCTAGCTGGTCTGTCATATTATAATAGAGACAGTAGATCTTGCTGGTCTGTCATAATATAATAGAGACAATAGATCTAGCTGGTCTGTCATAATATTCTAGAGACAGTAGATCTAGCTGGTCTGTCATATTATAATAGAGACAGTAGATCTAGCTGGTCTGACATAAAATAATAGAGATAGTAGATCAAGCTGGTCTGTCATAATATAATAGAGACAGTAGATCTAGCTGGTCTGTCATATTATAATAGAGACAGTAGTTCAAGCTGGTATGTCATAATCTAATAGAGACAGTAGATCTAGCTGGTCTGTCATAATATAATAGAGACAGTAGAACTAGCTGGTCTGTCATATTTTAATAGAGACAGTAGATCTAGTTTGAATGTCATAAAATAATAGAGATAGTAGATCAAGCTGGTCTGTCAAAATATAATAGAGACAGTAGACCTAGCTGGTCTGTCATATTATAATAGAGACAGTAGATCTAGCTGGTCTGTCAAAATATAATAGAGACAGTAGATCTAGCTGGTCTGTCATATTATAATAGAGACAGTAGATCTAGCTGGTCTGTCATAAAATAATAGAGATAGTAGATCAAGCTGGTAAGTCATAATATAAGAGAGAAGGTAGATCTAGTTGGTCTGACATAATATAATAGAGACAGTAGATCTAGCTGGTCTGTCATATTATAATAGAGACAGTAGATCTAGCTGGTCTGTCATATTATAATAGAGACAGTAGATCTAGCTGGTCTGTCATAATATAATAGAGACATTAGTTCTAGCTGGTCTGTCATAATCTAATAGAAACAATAGATCTAGCTGGTCTGTCATATTATAATAGAGACAGTAGATCTAGCTGATCTGTCATAATATAAAATAGACAGTAGATCTAGCTGGTCTGCCCTAATATAACAGATTCATTAGATCTAGCTGGTGTGTCATAATATAATAGAGACATTAGATCGAGCTGGTCTGTCATACTATTATAGAGACAGTAGATCTAGCTGGTCTGTCATAATATAATAGAGACATTAGATCTAGCTGTTCTGTCATAATATAATAGAGACAGTAGATCTAGCTGGTCTGTCATAATATAATAGAGACAGTAGATCTAGCTGGTCTGTCATAATATAATAAAGATAGCAAATCTAGCTGGTCTGTAATAATATATTAGAGACAGTAGATCTAGCTGGCATGTCATAAAATAATAGAGATAGTAGATCAAGCTGGTCTGTCAAAATATAAGAGAGACAGTAGATCTAGCTGGTCTGTCATAATATAATAGAGACAGTAGATCTAGCTGGTCTGTCATATTATAATAGAGACAGTAGATCTTGCTGGTCTGTCATAATATAATAGAGACAATAGATCTAGCTGGTCTGTCATAATATTCTAGAGACAGTAGATCTAGCTGGTCTGTCATATTATAATAGAGACAGTAGATCTAGCTGGTCTGACATAAAATAATAGAGATAGTAGATCAAGCTGGTCTGTCATAATATAATAGAGACAGTAGATCTAGCTGGTCTGTCATAATATAATAGAGACAGTAGATCTAGCTGGTCTGTCATATTATAATAGAGACAGTAGATCTAGCTGGTCTGACATAAAATAATAGAGATAGTAGATCAAGCTGGTCTGTCATAATATAATAGAGACAGTAGATCTAGCTGGTATGTCATATTATAATAGAGACAGTAGTTCAAGCTGGTATGTCATAATCTAATAGAGACAGTAGATCTAGCTGGTCTGTCATAATATAATAGAGACAGTAGACCTAGCTGGTCTGTCATATTATAATAGAGACAGTAGATCTAGCTGGTCTGTCAAAATATAATAGAGACAGTAGATCTAGCTGGTCTGTCATATTATAATAGAGACAGTAGATCTAGCTGGTCTGACATAATATAATAGAGACAGTAGATCTAGCTGGTCTGTCATAATATAATAGAGACAGTAGATCTAGCTGGTCTGTCATATTATAATAGAGACAGTAGATCTAGCTGGCATGTCATAAAATAATAGAGATAGTAGATCAAGCTGGTCTGTCAAAATATAATAGAGACAGTAGACCTAGCTGGTCTGTCATATTATAATAGAGACAGTAGATCTAGCTGGTCTGTCAAAATATAATAGAGACAGTAGATCTAGCTGGTCTGTCATATTATAATAGAGACAGTAGATCTTGCTGGTCTGTCATAATATAATAGAGACAATAGATCTAGCTGGTCTGTCATATTATAATAGAGACAGTAGATCTAGCTGGTCTGTCATATTTTAATAGAGACAGTAGATCTAGTTTGAATGTCATAAAATAATAGAGATCGTAGATCAAGCTGGTCTGTCAAAATATAATAGAGACAGTAGACCTAGCTGGTCTGTCATATTATAATAGAGACAGTAGATCTAGCTGGTCTGACATAATATAATAGAGACAGTAGATCTAGCTGGTCTGTCATAATATAATAGAGACAGTAGATCTAGCTGGTCTGTCATATTATAATAGAGACAGTAGATCTAGCTGGCATGTCATAAAATAATAGAGATAGTAGATCAAGCTGGTCTGTCAAAATATAATAGAGACAGTAGACCTAGCTGGTCTGTCATATTATAATAGAGACAGTAGATCTTGCTGGTCGGTCATAATATAATATAGACAATAGATCTAGCTGGTCTGTCATATTATAATAGAGACAGTAGATCTAGCTGGTCTGTCATATTATAATAGAGACAGTAGATCTAGCTGGTCTGTCAAAATATAATAGAGACAGTAGATCTTGCTGGTCTGTCATAAAATAATAGAGATAGTAGATCAAGCTGGTCTGTCATATTGTAATAGAGACAGTAGATCTAGCTGGTCTGTCATATTATAATAGAGACAGTAGATCTAGCTGGTTTGTAACATTATTAAAAAGACAGTAGATCTAGCTGGTCTGTCATATTATAATAGAGACAGTAGATCTTGCTGGTCTGTCATATTATAATAGAGACAGTAGATCTAGCTGGTCTGTCATAATATAATAGATACAGTAGATCTAGCTGGTCTGTCATAATATAACAGAGACAGTAGATCTAGCTGGTCTGTCATATTATAATAGAGACAGTAGATCTAGCTGGTCTGACATAAAAATATTGAGATAGTAGATCAAGCTGGTCTGTCATAATCTAATAGAGACAGTAGATCTAGCTGGTCTGTCAAAATATAATAGAGACAGTAGATCTTGCTGGTCTGTCATAAAATAATAGAGACAGTAGATCTAGCTGGTCTGTCATATTATAATAGAGACAGTAGATCTTGCTGGTGTGTCATAATATAATAGAGACAGTAGATCTGGCTGGTCTGTCATATTATAATAGAGACAGTAGATCTATCTGGTCTGTCATAATATAATAGATACAGTAGATCTAGCTGGTCTGTCATAATATAACAGAGACAGTAGATCTAGCTGGTCTGTCATATTATAATAGAGACAGTAGATCTAGCTGGTCTGACATAAAAAAATTGAGATAGTAGATCAAGCTGGTCTGTCATAATATAATAGAGACAGTAGATCTAGCTGGTCTGTCATATTATAATAGAGACAGTAGTTCAAGCTGGTCTGTCATAATCTAATAGAGACAGTAGATCTAGCTGGTCTGTCATAATATAATAGAGACAGTAGATCTAGCTGGTATGTCATAAAATAATAGAGACAGTAGATCAAGCTGGTCTGTCAAAATATAATAGAGACAGTAGATCTAGCTGGTGTGTCATATTATAATAGAGACAGTAGATCTAGCTGGTATGCCATATTATAATAGAGACAGTAGATCTAGCTGGTCTTTCATAAAATAATAGAGATAGTAGATCAAGCTGGCTAGTCATAATATAAGAGAGAAGGTAGATCTAGCTGGTCTGTCATAATATAATAGAGACAGTAGATCTAGCTGGTCTGTCATATTATAATAGAGATAGTAGATCTAGCTGGTCTGTCATAATATAAGAGAGACAGTAGATCTAGCTGGTCTGTCATATTATAATAGAGACATTAGTTCTAGCTGGTCTGTCATAATCTAATAGAAACAGTAGATCTAGCTGGTCTGTCATATTATAATAGAGACAGTAGATCTAGCTGGTCTGTCATATTATAATAGAGACATTAGATCAAGCTGATCTGTCATAATATAAAATAGAGAGTAGATCTAGCTGGTCTGTCATAATATAACAGAGACAGTAGATCTAGCTGGTATGTTATAATATAATAGAGACAGTAGATCTAGCTGGTCTGCCCTAATATAACAGATACATTAGATCGAGCTGGTCTGTCATACTATTATAGAGACAGTAGATCTAGCTGGTCTGTCATAATATAATAGAGACATTAGATCTAGCTGTTCTGTCATAATATAATAGAGACAGTAGATCTAGCTGGTCTGTCATAATATAATAGAGACAGTAGATCTAGCTGGTCTGTCATAATATAATAAAGATAGCAAATCTAGCTGGTCTGTAATAATATAATAGAGACAGTAGATCTAGCTGGCATGTCATAAAATAATAGAGATAGTAGATCAAGCTGGTCTGTCAAAATATAAGAGAGACAGTAGATCTAGCTGGTCTGTCAAAATATAATAGAGACAGTAGATCTAGCTGGTCTGTCATATTATAATAGAGACAGTAGATCTTGCTGGTCTGTCATAATATAATAGAGACAGTAGATCTAGCTGGTCTGTCATATTATAATAGAGACAGTAGATCTATCTGGTCTGTCATAATATAATGGATACAGTAGATCTAGCTGGTCTGTCATAATATAATAGAGACAGTAGATCTAGCTGGTCTGTCATATTATAATAGAGACAGTAGATCTAGCTGGTCTGACATAAAATAATAGAGATAGTAGATCAAGCTGGTCTGTCATAATATAATAGAGAAAGTAGATCTAGCTGGTCTGTCATATTATAATAGAGACAGTAGATCTAGCTGGTCTGTCATAATATAATAGAGACAGTAAATCTAGCTGGTCTGTCATAATATAATAGAGACAGTAGATCTAGCTGGTCTGTCAAAATATAATAGAGACAGTAGATCTAGCTGGTCTGTCATATTATAATAGAGACAGTAGATCTAGCTGGTCTGTCATAATCTAATAGAAACAGTAGATCTAGCTGGTCTGTCAAATTATAATAGAGACAGTAGATCTAGCTGGTCTGTCATATTATAATAGAGACAGTAGATCAAGCTGATCTGTCATAATATAAAATAGACAGTAGATCTAGCTGGTCTGCCCTAATATAACAGATACATTAGATCTAGCTGGTGTGTCATAATATAATAGAGACATTAGATCGAGCTGGTCTGTCATACTATTATAGAGACAGTAGATCTAGCTGGTCTGTCATAATATAATAGAGACATTAGATCTAGCTGTTCTGTCATAATATAATAGAGACAGTAGATCTAGCTGGTCTGTCATAATATAATAGAGACAGTAGATCTAGCTGGTCTGTCATAATATAATAAAGATAGCAAATCTAGCTGGTCTGTAATAATATAATAGAGACAGTAGATCTAGCTGGCATGTCATAAAATAATAGAGATAGTAGATCAAGCTGGTCTGTCAAAATATAAGAGAGACAGTAGATCTAGCTGGTCTGTCAAAATATAATAGAGACAGTAGATCTAGCTGGTCTGTCATATTATAATAGAGACAGTAGATCTAGCTGGTCTGTCATAATATAATAGAGACAGTAGATCTAGCTGGTCTGTCATAATATAATAGAGACAGTAGATCTAGCTGGTCTGTCATATTATAATAGAGACAGTAGATCTAGCTGGTCTGACATAAAATAATAGAGATAGTAGATCAAGCGGGTCTGTCAAAATATAATAGAGACAGTAGATCTAGCTGGTCTGTCATATTATAATAGAGACAGTAGATCTAGCTAGTCTGTCATAATATAATAGAGACAGTCAATCTAGCTGGTCTGTCATATTATAATAGAGAGAGTAGATCTAGCTGGTCTGTCATAATATCATAGAGACAGTATATCGAGTTGGTCTGTCATATTATAATAGAGACAGTAGATCTAGCTGGTCTGTTATAATATAATAGAGACAGTCGATCTAGCTGGTCTGTCATATTATAATAGAGACAGTAGATCTAGCTGGTCTGTCATATTATAATAGAGACAGTAGATCTAGCTGGTCTGTCAAAATATAATAGAGACAGTAGATCTTGCTGGTCTGTCATAAAATAATAGAGATAGTAGATCAAGCTGGTCTGTCATATTGTAATAGAGACAGTAGATCTACCCTGTCTGTCATATTATAATAGAGACAGTAGATCTAGCTGGTTTGTAACATTATTAAAAAAACAGTAGATCTAGCTGGTCTGTCATATTATAATAGAGACAGTAGATCTTGCTGGTCTGTCATAATATAATAGAGACAGTAGATCTAGCTGGTCTGTCATATTATAATAGAGACAGTAGATCTATCTGGTCTGTCATAATATAATAGATACAGTAGATCTAGCTGGTCTGTCATAATATAACAGAGACAGTAGATCTAGCTGGTCTGTCATATTATAATAGAGACAGTAGATCTAGCTGGTCTGACATAAAAAAATTGAGATAGTAGATCAAGCTGGTCTGTCATAATATAATAGAGACAGTAGATCTAGCTGGTCTGTCATATTATAATCGAGACAGTAGATCTTGCTGGTCTGTCATAATATAATAGAGACAGTAGATCTAGCTGGTCTGTCATATTATAATAGAGACAGTAGATCTAGCTGGCATGTCATAAAATAATAGAGATAGTAGATCAAGCTGGTCTGTCAAAATATAATAGAGACAGTAGATCTAGCTGGTCTGTCATATTATAATAGAGACAGTAGTTCAAGCTGGTATGTCATAATCTAATAGAGACAGTAGATCTAGCTGGTCTGTTATAAAATAATAGAGATAGTAGATCAAGCTGGTAAGTCATAATATAAGAGAGAAGGTAGATCTAACTGGTCTGACATAATATAATAGAGACAGTAGATCTAGCTGGTCTGTCATATTATAATAGAGACAGTAGATCTAGCTGGTCTGTCATATTATAATAGAGACAGTAGATCTAGCTGGTCTGTCATAATATAATAGAGACATTAGTTCTAGCTGGTCTGTCATAATCTAATAGAAACAGTAGATCTAGCTGGTCTGTCATATTATAATAGAGACAGTAGATCTAGCTGATCTGTCATAATATAAAATAGACAGTAGATCTAGCTGGTCTGTCATAATATAATAAAGATAGCAAATCTAGCTGGTCTGTAATAATATAATAGAGACAGTAGATCTAGCTGGCATGTCATAAAAATAATAGAGATAGTAGATCAAGCTGGTCTGTCAAAATATAAGAGAGACAGTAGATCTAGCTGGTCTGTCAAAATATAATAGAGACAGTAGATCTAGCTGGTCTGTCATATTATAATAGAGACAGTAGATCTTGCTGGTCTGTCATAATATAATAGAGACAGTAGATCTAGCTGGTCTGTCATATTATAATAGAGACAGTAGATCTATCTGGTCTGTCATAATATAATAGATACAGTAGATCTAGCTGGTCTGTCATAATATAACAGAGACAGTAGATCTAGCTGGTCTGTCATATTATAATAGAGACAGTAGATCTAGCTGGTCTGACATAAAAAAATTGAGATAGTAGATCAAGCTGGTCTGTCATAATATAATAGAGACAGTAGATCTAGCTGGTCTGTCATATTATAATAGAGACAGTAGATCTAGCTGGTCTGTCATAATATAATAGAGACAGTCAATCTAGCTGGTCTGTCATATTATAATAGAGACAGTAGATCTAGCTGGTCTGTCAAAATATAATAGAGACAGTAGATCTAGCTGGTATGTCATATTATAATAGAGACAGTAGATCTAGCTGGTCTGTCATAATATAATAGAGACAGTAGATCTAGCTGGTCTGTCATATTATAATAGAGACAGTAGATCTAGCTGGCATGTCATAAAATAATAGAGATAGTAGATCAAGCTGGTCTGTCAAAATATAATAGAGACAGTAGACCTAGCTGGTCTGTCATAATATAACAGAGACAGTAGATCTAGCTGGTCTGCCCTAATATAACAGATACATTAGATCTAGCTGGTGTGTCATAATATAATAGAGACATTAGATCGAGCTGGTCTGTCATACTATTATAGAGACAGTAGATCTAGCTGGTCTGTCATAATATAATAGAGACATTAGATCTAGCTGTTCTGTCATAATATAATAGAGACAGTAGATCTAGCTGGTCTGTCATAATATAATAGAGACAGTAGATCTAGCTGGTCTGTCATAATATAATAAAGATAGCAAATCTAGCTGGTCTGTAATAATATAATAGAGACAGTAGATCTAGCTGGCATGTCATAAAATAATAGAGATAGTAGATCAAGCTGGTCTGTCAAAATATAAGAGAGACAGTAGATCTAGCTGGTCTGTCAAAATATAATAGAGACAGTAGATCTAGCTGGTCTGTCATATTATAATAGAGACAGTAGATCTAGCTGGTCTGTCATAATATAATAGAGACAGTAGATCTAGCTGGTCTGTCATAATATAATAGAGACAGTAGATCTAGCTGGTCTGTCATATTATAATAGAGACAGTAGATCTAGCTGGTCTGACATAAAATAATAGAGATAGTAGATCAAGCTGGTCTGTCATAATATAATAGAGACAGTAGATCTAGCTGGTCTGTCATATTATAATAGAGACAGTAGATCTAGCTGGTCTGTCATAATATAATAGAGACAGTCAATCTAGCTGGTCTGTCATATTATAATAGAGACAGTAGATCTAGCTGGTCTGTCAAAATATAATAGAGACAGTAGATCTAGCTGGTCTGTCATATTATAATAGAGACAGTAGATCTAGCTGGTCTGTCATAATATAATAGAGACAGTCAATCTAGCTGGTCTGTCATATTATAATAGAGACAGTAGATCTAGCTGGTCTGTCATATTATAATAGAGACAGTAGATCTAGCTGGTCTGTCAAAATATAATAGAGACAGTAGATCTTGCTGGTCTGTCATAAAATAATAGAGATAGTAGATCAAGCTGGTCTGTCATATTGTAATAGAGACAGTAGATCTACCCTGTCTGTCATATTATAATAGAGACAGTAGATCTAGCTGGTTTGTAACATTATTAAAAAAACAGTAGATCTAGCTGGTCTGTCATATTATAATAGAGACAGTAGATCTTGCTGGTCTGTCATAATATAATAGAGACAGTAGATCTAGCTGGTCTGTCATATTATAATAGAGACAGTAGATCTATCTGGTCTGTCATAATATAATAGATACAGTAGATCTAGCTGGTCTGTCATAATATAACAGAGACAGTAGATCTAGCTGGTCTGTCATATTATAATAGAGACAGTAGATCTAGCTGGTCTGACATAAAAAATTGAGATAGTAGATCAAGCTGGTCTGTCATAATATAATAGAGACAGTAGATCTAGCTGGTCTGTCATATTATAATAGAGACAGTAGATCTTGCTGGTCTGTCATAATATAATAGAGACAGTAGATCTAGCTGGTCTGTCATATTATAATAGAGACAGTAGATCTAGCTGGCATGTCATAAAATAATAGAGATAGTAGATCAAGCTGGTCTGTCAAAATATAATAGAGACAGTAGATCTAGCTGGTCTGTCATATTATAATAGAGACAGTAGATCTAGCTGGTATGCCATATTATAATAGAGACAGTAGATCTAGCTGGTCTGTCATAAAATAATAGAGATAGTAGATCAAGCTGGTAAGTCATAATATAAGAGAGAAGGTAGATCTAGCTGGTCTGACATAATATAATAGAGACAGTAGATCTAGCTGGTCTGTCATATTATAATAGAGACAGTAGATCTAGCTGGTCTGTCATATTATAATAGAGACAGTAGATCTAGCTGGTCTGTCATAATATAATAGAGACATTAGTTCTAGCTGGTCTGTCATAATCTAATAGAAACAGTAGATCTAGCTGGTCTGTCATATTATAATAGAGACAGTAGATCTAGCTGGTCTGTCATATTATAATAGAGACAGTAGATCTAGCTGGTCTGTCATAATATAATAGAGACAGTAGATCTAGCTGGTCTGTCATAATATAATAAAGATAGCAAATCTAGCTGGTCTGTAATAATATAATAGAGACAGTAGATCTAGCTGGCATGTCATAAAATAATAGAGATAGTAGATCAAGCTGGTCTGTCAAAATATAAGAGAGACAGTAGATCTAGCTGGTCTGTCATAATATAATAGACAGTAGATCTAGCTGGTCTGTCATATTATAATAGAGACAGTAGATCTTGCTGGTCTGTCATAATATAATAGAGACAGTAGATCTAGCTGGTCTGTCATATTATAATAGAGACAGTAGATCTATCTGGTCTGTCATAACATAATAGATACAGTAGATCTAGCTGGTCTGTCATAATATAACAGAGACAGTAGATCTAGCTGGTCTGTCATATTATAATAGAGACAGTAGATCTAGCTGGTCTGACATAAAAAATTGAGATAGTAGATCAAGCTGGTCTGTCATAATATAATAGAGACAGTAGATCTAGCTGGTCTGTCATATTATAAAAGAGACAGTAGATCTTGCTGGTCTGTCATAATATAATAGAGACAGTAGATCTAGCTGGTCTGTCATATTATAATAGAGACAGTAGATCTAGCTGGCATGTCATAAAATAATAGACATAGTAGATCAAGCTGGTCTGTCAAAATATAATAGAGACAGTAGATCTAGCTGGTCTGTCATATTATAATAGAGACAGTAGATCTAGCTGGTATGCCATATTATAATAGAGACAGTAGATCTAGCTGGTCTGTCATAAAATAATAGAGATAGTAGATCAAGCTGGTAAGTCATAATATAAGAGAGAAGGTAGATCTAGCTGGTCTGACATAATATAATAGAGACAGTAGATCTAGCTGGTCTGTCATATTATAATAGAGACAGTAGATCTAGCTGGTCTGTCATATTATAATAGAGACAGTAGATCTAGCTGGTCTGTCATAATATAATAGAGACATTAGTTCTAGCTGGTCTGTCATAATCTAATAGAAACAGTAGATCTAGCTGGTCTGTCATATTATAATAGAGACAGTAGATCTAGCTGGTCTGTCATATTATAATAGAGACAGTAGATCTAGCTGGTCTGTCATAATATAATAGAGACAGTAGATCTAGCTGGTCTGTCATAATATAATAAAGATAGCAAATCTAGCTGGTCTGTAATAATATAATAGAGACAGTAGATCTAGCTGGCATGTCATAAAATAATAGAGATAGTAGATCAAGCTGGTCTGTCAAAATATAAGAGAGACAGTAGATCTAGCTGGTCTGTCAAAATATAATAGAGACAGTAGATCTAGCTGGTCTGTCATATTATAATAGAGACAGGAGATCTTGCTGGTCTGTCATAATATAATGGATACAGTAGATCTAGCTGGTCTGTCATAATATAATAGAGACAGTAGATCTAGCTGGTCTGTCATATTATAATAGAGACAGTAGATCTAGCTGGTCTGACATAAAATAATAGAGATAGTAGATCAAGCTGGTCTGTCATAATATAATAGAGAAAGTAGATCTAGCTGGTCTGTCATATTATAATAGAGACAGTAGATCTAGCCGTTCTGTCATAATATAATAGAGACAGTAGATCTAGCTGGTCTGTCATAATATAATGGAGACATAGAGACAGTAGATCGAGCTTGTCTGTCATATTCTAATAGATACAGTAGATCTAGCTGGTCTGACATATTATAATAGAGACAGTAGATCTTGCTGGTCTGTCATAATATAATAGAGACAGTAGATCTAGCTGGTCTGTCATAATCTAATAGAGACAGTAGATCTAGCTGGTCTGTCAAAATATAATAGAGACAGTAGATCTTGCTGGTCTGTCATAAAATAATAGAGACAGTAGATCTAGCTGGTCTGTCATATTATAATAGAGACAGTAGATCTTGCTGGTATGCCATATTATAATAGAGACAGTAGATCTAGCTGGTCTGTTATAAAATAATAGAGATAGTAGATCAAGCTGGTAAGTCATAATATAAGAGAGAAGGTAGATCTAACTGGTCTGACATAATATAATAGAGACAGTAGATCTAGCTGGTCTGTCATATTATAATAGAGACAGTAGATCTAGCTGGTCTGTCATATTATAATAGAGACAGTAGATCTAGCTGGTCTGTCATAATATAATAGAGACATTAGTTCTAGCTGGTCTGTCATAATCTAATAGAAACAATAGATCTAGCTGGTCTGTCATATTATAATAGAGACAGTAGATCTAGCTGGTCTGTCATATTATAATAGAGACAGTAGATCTAGCTGGTCTGTCATAATATAATAGAGACAGTAGATCTAGCTGGTCTGTCATAATATAATAAAGATAGCAAATCTAGCTGGTCTGTAATAATATAATAGAGACAGTAGATCTAGCTGGCATGTCATAAAATAATAGAGATAGTAGATCAAGCTGGTCTGTCAAAATATAAGAGAGACAGTAGATCTAGCTGGTCTGTCAAAATATAATAGAGACAGTAGATCTAGCTGGTCTGTCATATTATAATAGAGACAGTAGATCTTGCTGGTCTGTCATAATATAATAGAGACAGTAGATCTAGCTGGTCTGTCATATTATAATAGAGAAAGTAGATCTATCTGGTCTGTCATAATATAATAGATACAGTAGATCTAGCTGGTCTGTCATAATATAACAGAGACAGTAGATCTAGCTGGTCTGTCATATTATAATAGAGACAGTAGATCTAGCTGGTCTGACATAAAAAAATTGAGATAGTAGATCAAGCTGGTCTGTCACAATATAATAGAGACAGTAGATCTAGCTGGTCTGTCATATTATAATAGAGACAGTAGATCTTGCTGGTCTGTCATAATATAATAGAGACAGTAGATCTAGCTGGTCTGTCATATTATAATAGAGACAGTAGATCTAGCTGGCATGTCATAAAATAATAGACATAGTAGATCAAGCTGGTCTGTCAAAATATAATAGAGACAGTAGATCTAGCTGGTGTGTCATATTATAATAGAGACAGTAGATCTAGCTGGTATGCCATATTATAATAGAGACAGTAGATCTAGCTGGTTTTCATAAAATAATAGAGATAGTAGATCAAGCTGGTAAGTCATAATATAAGAGAGAAGGTAGATCTAGCTGGTCTGACGTAATATAATAGAGACAGTAGATCTAACTGGTCTGTCATATTATAATAGAGACAGTAGATCTAGCTGGTCTGTCATATTATAATAGAGACAGTAGATCTAGCTGGTCTGTCATAATATAATAGAGACATTAGTTCTAGCTGGTCTGTCATAATCTAATAGAAACAGTAGATCTAGCTGGTCTGTCATATTATAATAGAGACAGTAGATCTAGCTGGTCTGTCATATTATAATAGAGACAGTAGATCTAGCTGGTCTGTCATAATATAATAGAGACAGTAGATCTAGCTGGTCTGTCATAATATAATAAAGATAGCAAATCTAGCTGGTCTGTAATAATATAATAGAGACAGTAGATCTAGCTGGCATGTCATAAAATAATAGAGATAGTAGATCAAGCTGGTCTGTCAAAATATAAGAGAGACAGTAGATCTAGCTGGTCTGTCAAAATATAATAGAGACAGTAGATCTAGCTGGTCTGTCATATTATAATAGAGACAGTAGATCTAGCTGGTCTGTCATATTATAATAGAGACAGTAGATCTAGCTGGCATGTCATAAAATAATAGAGATAGTAGATCAAGCTGGTCTGTCAAAATATAATAGAGACAGTAGATCTAGCTGGTCTGTCATATTATAATAGAGACAGTAGATCTAGCTGGTATGCCATATTATAATAGAGACAGTAGATCTAGCTGGTCTGTCATAAAATAATAGAGATAGTAGATCAAGCTGGTAAGTCATAATATAAGAGAGAAGGTAGATCTAGCTGGTCTGACATAATATAATAGAGACAGTAGATCTAGCTGGTCTGTCATATTATAATAGAGACAGTAGATCTAGCTGGTCTGTCATATTATAATAGAGACAGTAGATCTAGCTGGTCTGTCATAATATAATAGAGACATTAGTTCTAGCTGGTCTGTCATAATCTAATAGAAACAGTAGATCTAGCTGGTCTGTCATATTATAATAGAGACAGTAGATCTAGCTGGTCTGTCATATTATAATAGAGACAGTAGATCTAGCTGGTCTGTCATAATATAATAGAGACAGTAGATCTAGCTGGTCTGTCATAATATAATAAAGATAGCAAATCTAGCTGGTCTGTAATAATATAATAGAGACAGTAGATCTAGCTGGCATGTCATAAAATAATAGAGATAGTAGATCAAGCTGGTCTGTCAAAATATAAGAGAGACAGTAGATCTAGCTGGTCTGTCAAAATATAATAGAGACAGTAGATCTAGCTGGTCTGTCATATTATAATAGAGACAGTAGATCTTGCTGGTCTGTCATAATATAATAGAGACAGTAGATCTAGCTGGTCTGTCATATTATAATAGAGAAAGTAGATCTATCTGGTCTGTCATAATATAATAGATACAGTAGATCTAGCTGGTCTGTCATAATATAACAGAGACAGTAGATCTAGCTGGTCTGTCATATTATAATAGAGACAGTAGATCTAGCTGGTCTGACATAAAAATTGAGATAGTAGATCAAGCTGGTCTGTCACAATATAATAGAGACAGTAGATCTAGCTGGTCTGTCATATTATAATAGAGACAGT
The DNA here is from genome assembly GCF_018296145.1 of Oncorhynchus tshawytscha. Classification (NCBI taxonomy): domain Eukaryota; kingdom Metazoa; phylum Chordata; class Actinopteri; order Salmoniformes; family Salmonidae; genus Oncorhynchus; species Oncorhynchus tshawytscha. The sequence continues at coordinate 31,558 of NW_024608578.1, forward strand.
AGATCTTGCTGGTCTGTCATAATATAATAGAGACAGTAGATCTAGCTGGTCTGTCATATTATAATAGAGACAGTAGATCTAGCTGGCATGTCATAAAATAATAGACATAGTAGATCAAGCTGGTCTGTCAAAATATAATAGAGACAGTAGATCTAGCTGGTGTGTCATATTATAATAGAGACAGTAGATCTAGCTGGTATGCCATATTATAATAGAGACAGTAGATCTAGCTGGTTTTCATAAAATAATAGAGATAGTAGATCAAGCTGGTAAGTCATAATATAAGAGAGAAGGTAGATCTAGCTGGTCTGACGTAATATAATAGAGACAGTAGATCTAACTGGTCTGTCATATTATAATAGAGACAGTAGATCTAGCTGGTCTGTCATATTATAATAGAGACAGTAGATCTAGCTGGTCTGTCATAATATAATAGAGACATTAGTTCTAGCTGGTCTGTCATAATCTAATAGAAACAGTAGATCTAGCTGGTCTGTCATATTATAATAGAGACAGTAGATCTAGCTGGTCTGTCATATTATAATAGAGACAGTAGATCTAGCTGGTCTGTCATAATATAATAGAGACATCTAGCTGGTCTGTCATAATATAATAAAGAGCAAATCTAGCTGGTCTGTCATAATATAATAAAGACAGCAAATCTAGCTGGTCTGTCATAAAATAATAGAGACAGTAGATCTAGCTGGTCTGTCATAAAATAATAGAGATAGTATATCTAGCTGGTCTGTCAAAATATAATAGAGACAGTAGATCTAGCTGGTCTGTCAAAATATAATAGAGACAGTAGATCTAGCTGGTCTGTCATATTATAATAGAGACAGGAGATCTAGCTGGTCTGTCATAATATAATAGAGACAGTAGATCTAGCTGGTCTGTCATAATATAATAGAGACAGTAGATCTAGCTGGTCTGTCATATTATAATAGAGACATAAAATAATAGAGATAGTAGATCAAGCTGGTCTGTCATAATATAATAGAGAAGTAGATCTAGCTGGTCTGTCATATTATAATAGAGACAGTAGATCTAGCCGGTCTGTCATAATATAATAGAGACAGTAGATCGAGCTTGTCTGTCATATTATAATAGATACAGTGGATCTAGCTGGTCTGTCATATTATAATAGAGACAGTAGATCTAGCTGGTCTGTCATATTATAATAGAGACAGTAGATCTAGCTGGTCTTTCATAAAATAATAGAGATAGTAGATCTAGCTGGTAAGTCATAATATAAAGAGACAGTAGATCTAGCTGGTCTGTCATAATATAATAGAGACAGTAGATCTAGCTGGTCTGTCATATTATAATAGAGACAGTAGATCTAGCTGGTCTGTCATATTATAATAGAGACAGTAGATCTAGCTGGTCTGTCATAATATAATCTCTAGCTGGTCTGTCATAATCTAATAGAAACAGTAGATCTAGCTGGTCTGTCATATTATAATAGAGACAGTAGATCTAGCTGGTCTGTCATATTATAATAGAGACAGTAGATCAAGCTGATCTGTCATAATATAAAATAGACAGTAGATCTAGCTGGTCTGTCATAATATAACAGAGACAGTAGATCTAGCTGGTCTGCCCTAATATAACAGATACATTAGATCTAGCTGGTGTGTCATAATATAATAGAGACATTAGATCGAGCTGGTCTGTCATACTATTATAGAGACAGTAGATCTAGCTGGTCTGTCATAATATAATAGAGACATTAGATCTAGCTGTTCTGTCATAATATAATAGAGACAGTAGATCTAGCTGGTCTGTCATAATATAATAGAGACAGTAGATCTAGCTGGTCTGTCATAATATAATAAAGATAGCAAATCTAGCTGGTCTGTAATAATATAATAGAGACAGTAGATCTAGCTGGCATGTCATAAAATAATAGAGATAGTAAATCAAGCTGGTCTGTCAAAATATAATGGATACAGTAGATCTAGCTGGGCTGTCATAATATAATAGAGACAGTAGATCTAGCTGGTCTGTCATATTATAATAGAGACAGTAGATCTAGCCGGTCTGTCATAATATAATAGAGACAGTAGATCTAGCTGGTCTGTCATAATATAATGGAGACATAGAGACAGTAGATCTAGCTGGTCTGTCATATTATAATTGAGACAGTAGATATAGCTGGTCTCTCATTATATAATAGAGACAGTAGATCTTGCTGGTCTGTCATAATATAATGGATACAGTAGATCTAGCTGGGCTGTCATAATATAATAGAGACAGTAGATCTAGCTGGTCTGTCATATTATAATAGAGACAGTAGATCTAGCTGGTCTGACATAAAATAATAGAGATAGTAGATCAAGCTGGTCTGTCATAATATAATAGAGAAAGTAGATCTAGCTGGTCTGTCATAAAATAATAGAGACAGTAGATCTAGCTGGTCTGTCATAATATAATAGAGACATAGAGACAGTAGATCTAGCTGGTCTGTCATAATATAATGGAGACATAGAGACAGTAGATCGAGCTTGTCTGTCATATTCTAATAGATACAGTAGATCTAGCTGGTCTGTCATAATATAATAGAGACACTAGATCTAGCTGGTCTGTCATATTATAATAGAGACAGTAGATCTAGCCGGTCTGTCATAATATAATAGAGACAGTAGATCTAGCTGGTCTGTCATAATATAATGGAGACATAGAGACAGTAGATCTAGCTGGTCTGTCATATTATAATTGAGACAGTAGATATAGCTGGTCTGTCATTATATACTAGAGACAGTAGATCTAGCTGGTCTGTCATATTATAATAGAAACAGTAGATCAGGCTGGTCTGTCATAATATAATAGAGACAGTCGATCTAGCTGGTCTGTCATAATATAATAGAGACATAGAGACAGTAGATCTAGCTGGTCTGTCATATTATAATAGAGAGAGTAGATCTAGCTGGTCTGTCATAATAGAGACAGTATTTCTGGCTGGTCTGTCATATTATAATAGAGACAGTAGATCTAGCTGGTCTGTCATAATATAATAGAGACAGTAGATCTAGCTGGTCTGTCATATTATAATAGAGACAGTAGATCTAGCTGGTCTGTCATATTTTAATAGAGACAGTAGATCTAGCTGGTCTGTCATATTTTAATAGAGACAGTAGATCTAGCTGGTCTGTCATAATATAATAGAGACAGTCGATCTAGCTGGTCTGTCATAATATAATGGAGACATAGAGACAGTAGATCGAGCTGGTCTGTCATATTTTAATAGAGACAGTAGATCTAGCTGGTCTGTCATAATATAATGGAGACCTAGAGACAGTAGATCTAGCTGGTCTGTCATATTTTAATAGAGACAGTAGATATAGCTGGTCTGTCATATATACTAGAGACAGTAGATCTAGCTGGTCTGTCATATTATAATAGAAACAGTAGATCTAGCTGGTCTGTCATAATATAATAGAGACAGTCGATCTAGCTGGTCTGTCATATTATAATAGAGACAGTAGATCTAGCTGGTCTGTCATATTATAATAGAGACAGTAGATCTAGCTGGTCTGTCATTATATAATTGAGTCAGTAGATCTAGCTGGTCTGTCATATTATAATAGATACAGTAGATCTAGCCGGTCTGTCATATTTTAATAGAGACAGTAGATCTAGCTGGTCTGTCATATTTTAATAGAGACAGTAGATCTAGCTGGTCTGTCATAATATAATAGAGACATAGAGACAGTAGATCGAGCTTGTCTGTCATATTCTAATAGATACAGTAGATCTAGCTGGTCATTCATAATATAATAGAGACATTAGTTCTAGCTGGTCTGTCATCATCTAATAGAAACAGTAGATCTAGCTGGTCTGTCATATTATAATAGAGACAGTAGATCTAGCTGGTCTGTCATATTATAATAGAGACAGTAGATCAAGCTGGTCTTTCATAAAATAATAGAGATAGTAGATCAAGCTGGTAAGTCATAATATAAGAGAGAAGGTAGATCTAGCTGGTCTGACGTAATATAATAGAGACAGTAGATCTAGCTGGTCTGTCATATTATAATAGAGACAGTAGATCTAGCTGGTCTGCCATATTATAACAGAGACAGTAGATCTAGCTGGTCTGTCATAATATAATAGAGACATTAGTTCTAGCTGGTCTGTCATAATCTAATAGAAACAGTAGATCTAGCTGGTCTGTCATATTATAATAGAGACAGTAGATCTAGCTGGTCTGTCATATTATAATAGAGACAGTAGATCAAGCTGATCTGTCATAATATAAAATAGACAGTAGATCTAGCTGGTCTGTCATAATATAACAGAGACAGTAGATCTAGCTGGTCTGCCCTAATATAACAGATACATTAGATCTAGCTGGTGTGTCATAATATAATAGAGACATTAGATCGAGCTGGTCTGTCATACTATTATAGAGACAGTAGATCTAGCTGGTCTGTCATAATATAATAGAGACATTAGATCTAGCTGTTCTGTCATAATATAATAGAGACAGTAGATCTAGCTGGTCTGTCATAATATAATAGAGACAGTAGATCTAGCTGGTCTGTCATAATATAATAAAGAAAGCAAATCTAGCTGGTCTGTAATAATATAATAGAGACAGTAGATCTAGCTGGCATGTCATAAAATAATAGAGATAGTAGATCAAGCTGGTCTGTCAAAATATAATGGATACAGTAGATCTAGCTGGTCTGTCATAATATAATAGAGACAGTCGATCTAGCTGGTCTGTCATATTATAATAGAGACAGTAGATCTAGCTGGTCTGTCGTATTATAATAGAGACAGTAGATCAGGCTGGTCTGTCATAATATAATAGAGACATAGAGACAGTAGATCTAGCTGGTCTGTCATATTATAATAGAGAGAGTAGATCTAGCTGGTGTGTCATAATAGAGACAGTATTTCTGGCTGGTCTGTCATATTATAATAGAGACAGTAGATCTAGCTGGTCTGTCATATTTTAATAGAGACAGTAGATCTAGCTGGTCTGTCATAATATAATAGAGACAGTAGATCTAGCTGGTCTGTCATATTATAATAGAGACAGTAGATATAGCTGGTCTGTCATAATATAATAGAGACAGTAGATCTAGCTGGTCTGTCATATTATAATAGAGACAGTAGATCTAGCTGGTCTGTCATAATATAATAGAGACAGTAGATCTAGCTGGTCTGTCATAATATAATAGAGACATAGAGACAGTAGATCTAGCTGGTCTGTCATAATATAATAGAGACATAGAGACAGTAGATCGAGCTTGTCTGTCATATTCTAATAGATACAGTAGATCTAGCTGGTCTGTCATAATATAATAGAGACACTAGATCTAGCTGGTCTGTCATAATATAATGGAGACATTTAGACAGTAGATCTAGCTGGTCTGTCATAATATAATAGAGACAGTAGATCTAGCTGGTCTGTCATAATATATTGGAGACATAGAGACAGTAGATCGAGCTGGTCTGTCATATTATAATTGAGAAAGTAGATATAGCTGGTCTGTCATTATATACTAGAGACAGTAGATCTAGCTGGTCTGTCATAATATAATAGAGACATAGAGACAGTAGATCTAGCTGGTCTGTCATATTATAATAGAGAGAGTAGATCTAGCTGGTCTGTCATAATAGAGACAGTATTTCTGGCTGGTCTGTCATATTATAATAGAGACAGTAGATCTAGCTGGTCTGTCATATTATAATAGAGACAGTAGATCTGGCTGGTCTGTCATAATATAATAGAGACAGTCGATCTAGCTGGTCTGTCATAATATAATAGAGACATAGAGACAGTAGATCTAGCTGGTCTGTCATATTATAATAGAGAGAGTAGATCTAGCTGGTCTGTCATAATAGAGACAGTATTTCTGGCTGGTCTGTCATATTATAATAGAGACAGTAGATCTAGCTGGTCTGTCATTATATAATAGAGACAGTAGATCTAGTTGGTCTGTCATATTATAATAGATACAGTAGATCTAGCTGGTCTGTCATATTTTAATAGAGACAGTAGATCTAGCTGGTCTGTCATATTTTAATAGAGACAGTAGATCTAGCTGGTCTGTCATAATATAATAGAGACAGTCGATCTAGCTGGTCTGTCATAATATAATGGAGACATAGAGACAGTAGATCGAGCTGGTCTGTCATATTTTAATAGATACATTAGATCTAGCTGGTCTGTCATAATATAATGGAGACATTTAGACAGTAGATCTAGCTGGTCTGTCATATTATAATTGAGACAGTAGATATAGCTGGTCTGTCATATATACTAGAGACAGTAGATCTATCTGGTCTGTCATATTATAATAGAAACATTAGATCTAGCTGGTCTGTCATAATATAATAGAGAGAGTCAATCTAGCTGGTCTGTCATATTATAATAGAGACAGTAGATCTAGCTGGTCTGTCATATTATAATAGAGACAGTAGATCTAGCTGGTGTGTCATTATATAATTGAGTCAGTAGATCTAGCTGGTCTGTCATATTATAATAGATACAGTAGATCTAGCCGGTCTGTCATATTTTAATAGAGACAGTAGATCTAGCTGGTCTGTCATATTTTAATAGAGACAGTAGATCTAGCTGGTCTGTCATAATATAATAGAGACATAGAGACAGTAGATCGAGCTTGTCTGTCATATTCTAATAGATACAGTAGATCTAGCTGGTCATTCATAATATAATAGAGACATTAGTTCTAGCTGGTCTGTCATAATCTAATAGAAACAGTAGATCTAGCTGGTCTGTCATATTATAATAGAGACAGTAGATCTAGCTGGTCTGTCATATTATAATAGAGACAGTAGATCAAGCTGATCTGTCATAATATAAAATAGACAGTAGATCTAGCTGGTCTGTCATAATATAACAGAGACAGTAGATCTAGCTGGTCTGCCCTAATATAACAGATACATTAGATCTAGCTGGTGTGTCATAATATAATAGAGACATTAGATCGAGCTGGTCTGTCATACTATTATAGAGACAGTAGATCTAGCTGGTCTGTCATAATATAATAGAGACATTAGATCTAGCTGTTCTGTCATAATATAATAGAGACAGTAGATCTAGCTGGTCTGTCATAATATAATAGAGACAGTAGATCTAGCTGGTCTGTAATAATATAATAGAGACAGTAGATCTAGCTGGCATGTCATAAAATAATAGAGATAGTAGATCAAGCTGGTCTGTCAAAATATAAGAGAGACAGTAGATCTAGCTGGTCTGTCAAAATGTAATAGAGACAGTAGATCTAGCTGGTCTGTCATATTATAATAGAGACAGTAGATCTTGCTGGTCTGTCATAATATAATAGAGACAATAGATCTAGCTGGTATGTCATATTGTAATAGAGACAGTAGATCTACCTGGTCTGTCATATTATAATAGAGACAGTAGATCTAGCTGGCATGTCATAAAATAATAGAGATAGTAGATCTAGCTGGTCTGTCATAATATAATAGAGACAGTAGATCTAGCTGGTCTGTAATAATATAATGGAGACATTTAGACAGTAGATCTAGCTGGTCTGTCATATTATAATAGAGACATTAGATCTAGCTGTTCTGTCATAATATAATAGAGACAGTAGATCTAGCTGGTCTGTCATAATATAATAGAGACAGTAGATCTAGCTGGTCTGTCATAATATAATAAAGATAGCAAATCTAGCTGGTCTGTAATAATATAATAGAGACAGTAGATCTAGCTGGCATGTCATAAAATAATAGAGATAGTAGATCAAGCTGGTCTGTCAAAATATAATAGAGACAGTAGATCTAGCTGGTCTGTCATAATATAATAGAGACAGTAGATCTAGCTGGTCTGTCATATTATAATAGAGACAGTAGATCTTGCTGGTCTGTCATAATATAATAGAGACAATAGATCTAGCTGGTCTGTCATATTGTAATAGAGACAGTAGATCTACCTGGTCTGTCATATTATAATAGAGACAGTAGATCTAGCTGGTTTGTAACATTATTAAAAAGACAGTAGATCTAGCTGGTCTGTCATATTATAATAGAGACAGTAGATCTTGCTGGTCTGTCATAATATAATAGAGACAGTAGATCTAGCTGGTCTGTCATATTATAATAGAGACAGTAGATCTATCTGGTCTGTCATAATATAATGGATACAGTAGATCTAGCTGGTCTGTCATAATATAATAGAGACAGTAGATCTAGCTGGTCTGTCATATTATAATAGAGACAGTAGATCTAGCTGGTCTATCATAAAATAATAGAGACAGTAGATCTAGCTGGTCTGTCATAATATAATGGAGACATAGAGACAGTAGATCGAGCGTGTCTGTCATATTCTAATAGATACAGTAGATCTAGCTGGTCTGTCATAATATAATAGAGACACTAGATCTAGCTGGTCTGTCATAATATAATGGAGACATAGAGACAGTAGATCTAGCTGGTCTGTCATATTATAATTGAGACAGTAGATATAGCTGGTCTGTCATTATATACTAGAGACAGTAGATCTAGCTGGTCTGTCATATTATAATAGAAACAGTAGATCAGGCTGGTCTGTCATAATATAATAGAGACAGTCGATCTAGCTGGTCTGTCATAATATAATAGAGACATAGAGACAGTAGATCTAGCTGGTCTGTCATATTATAATAGAGACAGTAGATCTAGCTGGTCTGTCATAATAGAGACAGTATTTCTGGCTGGTCTGCCATAATATAATAGAGACAGTAGATCTAGCTGGTCTGTCATATTATAATAGAGACAGTAATTGCAGATCAAGCTGGTCTGTCATAAAATAATAGAGATAGTAGATCAAGCTGGTCTGTCATATTATAATAGAGACAGTAGATCTAGCTGGCCTGTCAAAATATAATAGAGACAGTAGATCTTGCTGGTCTGTCATAAAATAATAGAGATAGTAGATCAAGCTGGTCTGTCATAATATAAGAGAGACAGTAGATCTAGCTGGTCTGTCATATTATAATAGAGACAGTAGATCTAGCTGGTCTGTCATATTATAATAGAGACAGTAGATGTAGCTGGTCTGTCATATTATAATAGAGACAGTAGATCAAGCTGTTCTGTCACAATATAATAGAGACAGTAGATCTAGCTGGTCTGTCATATTATAATAGAGACAGTAGATCAAGCTGGTCTGTCATAATATAATAGAGACAGTAGATCTAGCTGGTCTGTCATATTATAATAGAGACAGTAGATCTAGCTGGTCTGTCATATTATAATAGAGACAGTAGATCTAGCTGGTCTGTCATAATATAATAGAGACAGTAGATCTAGCTGGTCTGTCATATTATAATAGAGACAGTAGATCTAGCTGGTCTGTCATAATATAATAGAGACAGTAGATCTAGCTGGTCTGTCATATTATAATAGAGACAGTAGATCTAGCTGGCATGTCATAAAATAATAGAGATGGTAGCTCAAGCTGGTCTGTCAAAATATAATAGAGACAGTAGATCTAGCTGGTCTGTCATATTATAATAGAGACAGTAGATCTAGCTGGTCTGTCATATTATAATAGAGACAGTAGATCTAGCTGGTCTGTCATAAAATAATAGAGACAGTAGATCTAGCTGGTCTGTCATATTATAATAGAGACAGTAGATCTAGCTGGCCTGTCAAAATATAATAGAGACAGTAGATCTTGCTGGTCTGTCATAAAATAATAGAGATAGTAGATCAAGCTGGTCTGTCATAATATAAGAGAGACAGTAGATCTAGCTGGTCTGTCATATTATGATAGAGACAGTAGATCTAGCTGGTCTACAGTAGATCTAGCTGGTCTGTCATGTTATAATAGAGACAGTAGTTCAAGCTGGTCTTTCATAATCTAATAGAGACAGTAGATCTAGCTGGTCTGTCATATTATAATAGAGACAGTAGATCTAGCTGGTCTGTCATAATATAATAGAGACAGTAGATCTAGCTGGTCTGTCATAATATAATAGAGACATTAGATCTAGCTGGTCTGTCATATTATAATAGAGACAGTAGATCTTGCTGGTTAGCCATAATATAATAGAGACAGTAGATCTAGCTGTTCTGTCATAATATAATAGAGACAGTAGATCTAGCTGGTCTGTCATATTATAATAGAGACAGCAGATCTAGCTGGTCTGTTATATTATAATTTAGACAGCAGATCTAGCTGGTCTGTCATATTATAATAGAGACAGTAGATCTAGCTGGTTTGTAACATTATTAAAAAGACAGTAGATCTAGCTGGTCTGTCATATTATAATAGAGACAGTAGATCGAGCTGGTCTGTCATATTATAATAGAGACAGTAGATCTAGCTGTTCTGTCAAAATATAATAGAGACAGTAGATCTAGCTGGTCTGTCATATTATAATAGAGACAGTAGATCTAGCTGGTCTGTCATATTATAATAGAGACAGTAGATCTAGCTGGCATGTCATAAAATAATAGAGATGGTAGATCAAGCTGGTCTGTCAAAATATAATAGAGACAGTAGATCTAGCTGGTCTGTCATATTATAATAGAGACAGTAGATCTAGCTGGTCTGTCATATTATAATAGAGACAGTAGATCAAGCTGGTCTGTCATAAAATAATAGAGATAGTAGATCAAGCTGGTCTGTCATAATATAATAGAGACAGTAGATCTAGCTGGCCTGTCAAAGTATAATAGAGACAGTAGGTCTTGCTGGTCTGTCATAAAATAATAGAGATAGTAGATCAAGCTGGTCTGTCATAATATAAGAGAGACAGTAGATCTAGCTGGTCTGTCATATTATAATAGAGACAGTAGATCTAGCTGGTCTGTCATATTATAATAGAGACAGTAGTTCAAGCTGGTCTGTCATAATCTAATAGAGACAGTAGATCTAGCTGGTCTGTCATATTATAATAGAGACAGTAGATCTAGCTGGTCTGTCATATTATAATAGAGACATTAGATCTAGCTGGTCTGTCATATTATAATAGAGACAGTAGATCTAGCTGGTTTGTAACATTATTAAAAAGACAGTAGATCTAGCTGGTCTGTCATATTATAATAGAGACAGTAGATCTTGCTGGTCAGCCATAATATAATAGAGACAGTAGATCTAGCTGTTCTGTCATAATATAATAGAGACAGTAGATCTAGCTGGTCTGTCATATTATAATAGAGACAGTAGATCTAGCTGGTCTGTCATAAAATAATAGAGATAGTAGATCAAGCTGGTCTGTCATAATACAAGAGACAGTAGATCTAGCTGGTCTGTCATATTATAATAGAGACAGTAGATCTAGCTGGTCTGTCATATTATAATAGAGATAGTAGATCAAGCTGGTCTGTAATAATATAAGAGAGACAGTAGATCTAGCTGGTCTGTCATATTATAATAGAGACAGTAGATCTTGCTGGTCAGCCATAATATAATAGAGACAGTAGATCTAGCTCTTCTGTGATAATATAATAGAGACAGTAGATATAGCTGGTCTGTCATATTATAATAGAGACAGCAGATCTAGCTGGTCTGTTATATTATAATTTAGACAGTAGATCTAGCTGGTCTGTCATATTATAATAGAGACAGCAGATCTAGCTGGTCTGTCATATTATAATAGAGACAGTAGATGTAGCTGGTCTGTCATATTATAATAGAGACAGTAGATCAAGCTGTTCTGTCACAATATAATAGAGACAGTAGATCTAGCTGGTCCGTCATATTATAATAGAGACAGTAGATCTTGCTGGTCTGTCATAAAATAATATAGATAGTAGATCAAGCTGGTCTGTCATAATATAAGAGAGACAGTAGATCTAGCTGGTCTGTCATATTATAATAGAGACAGTAGATCTAGCTGGTCTGTCATATTACAATAGAGACAGTAGATCTAGCTGGTCTGTCATATTATAATAGAGACAGTAGATCTAGCTGGCATGTCATAAAATAATAGAGATGGTAGATCAAGCTGGTCTGTCAAAATATAATAGAGACAGTAGATCTAGCTGGTCTGTCATATTATAATAGAGACAGTAGATCTAGCTGGTCTGTCATATTATAATAGAGACAGTAGATCTAGCTGGTCTGTCATAAAATAATAGAGATAGTAGATCAAGCTGGTCTGTCATATTATAATAGAGACAGTAGATCTAGCTGGCCTGTCAAAATATAATAGAGACAGTAGATCTTGCTGGTCTGTCATAAAATAATAGAGATAGTAGATCAAGCTGGTCTGTCATAATATAAGAGAGACAGTAGATCTAGCTGGTCTGTCATATTATAATAGAGACAGTAGATCTAGCTGGTCTGTCATGTTATAATAGAGACAGTAGTTCAAGCTGGTCTGTCATAATCTAATAGAGACAGTAGATCTAGCTGGTCTGTCATATTATAATAGAGACAGTAGATCTAGCTGGTCTGTCATATTATAATAGAGACAGTAGTTCTAGCTGGTCTGTCATAATCTAATAGAGACATTAGATCTAGCTGGTCTGTCATATTATAATAGAGACAGTAGATCTTGCTGGTCAGCCATAATATAATAGAGACAGTAGATCTAGCTGTTCTGTCATAATATAATAGAGACAGTAGATCTAGCTGGTCTGTCATATTGTAATAGAGACAGCAGATCTAGCTGGTCTGTCATATTATAATAGAGACAGTAGATCTAGCTGGTCTGTCATAATCTAATAGAGACAGTAGATCTAGCTGGTTTGTAACATTATTAAAAAGACAGTAGATCTAGCTGGTCTGTCATATTATAATAGAGACAGTAGATGTAGCTGGTCTGTCATATTATAATAGAGACAGTAGATCAAGCTGTTCTGTCACAATATAATAGAGACAGTAGATCTAGCTGGTCTGTCATATTATAATAGAGACAGTAGATCTAGCTGGTCTGTCATATTATAATGGAGACAGTAGATCTAGCTGGCATGTCATAAAATAATAGAGATGGTAGATCAAGCTGGTCTGTCAAAATATAATAGAGACAGTAGATCTAGCTGGTCTGTCATATTATAATAGAGACATTAGATCTAGCTGGTCTGTCATATTATAATAGAGACAGTAGATCTAGCTGGTTTGTAACATTATTAAAAAGACAGTAGATCTAGCTGGTCTGTCATATTATAATAGAGACAGTAGATCTTGCTGGTCAGCCATAATATAATAGAGACAGTAGATCTAGCTGTTCTGTCATAATATAATAGAGACAGTAGATCTAGCTGTTCTGTCATATTATAATAGAGACAGTAGATCTAGCTGGTCTGTCATAAAATAATAGAGATAGTAGATCAAGCTGGTCTGTCATAATATAAGAGAGACAGTAGATCTAGCTGGTCTGTCATATTATAATAGAGACAGTAGATCTAGCTGGTCTGTCATATTATAATAGAGATAGTAGATCAAGCTGGTCTGTAATAATATAAGAGAGACAGTAGATCTAGCTGGTCTGTCATATTATAATAGAGACAGTAGATCTTGCTGGTCAGCCATAATATAATAGAGACAGTAGATCTAGCTCTTCTGTGATAATATAATAGAGACAGTAGATATAGCTGGTCTGTCATATTATAATAGAGACAGCAGATCTAGCTGGTCTGTTATATTATAATTTAGACAGTAGATCTAGCTGGTCTGTCATATTATAATAGAGACAGTAGATCTAGCTGGTCTGTCATATTATAATAGAGACAGTAGATGAGCTGGTCTGTCATATTATATAGAGACAGTAGATCAAGCTGTTCTGTCACAATATAATAGAGACAGTAGATCTAGCTGGTCTGTCATATTATAATAGAGACAGTAGATCTTGCTGGTCTGTCATAAAATAATATAGATAGTAGATCAAGCTGGTCTGTCATATTATAATAGAGACAGTAGAACTAGCTGGTCTGTCATATTATAATAGAGACAGTAGATCTAGCTGGTCTGTCATAATATAATAGAGACAGTAGATCTAGCTGGTCTGTCATATTATAATAGAGACAGTAGATCTAGCTGGCATGTCATAAAATAATAGAGATGGTAGCTCAAGCTGGTCTGTCAAAATATAATAGAGACAGTAGATCTAGCTGGTCTGTCATATTATAATAGAGACAGTAGATCTAGCTGGTCTGTCATATTGTAATAGAGACAGTAGATCAAGCTGGTCTGTCATAAAATAATAGAGATAGTAGATCAAGCTGGTCTGTCATATTATAATAGAGACAGTAGATCTAGCTGGCCTGTCAAAATATAATAGAGACAGTAGATCTTGCTGGTCTGTCATAAAATAATAGAGATAGTAGATCAAGCTGGTCTGTCATAATATAAAGAGAGACAGTAGATCTAGCTGGTCTGTCATATTATAATAGAGACAGTAGATCTAGCTGGTCTGTCATGTTATAATAGAGACAGTAGATCAAGCTGGTCTGTCATAATCTAATAGAGACAGTAGATCTAGCTGGTCTGTCATATTGTAATAGAGACAGTAGATCTAGCTAGTCTGTCATATTATAATAGAGACAGTAGTTCTAGCTGGTCTGTCATAATCTAATAGAGACATTAGATCTAGCTGGTCTGTCATATTATAATAGAGACAGTAGATCTTGCTGGTTAGCCATAATATAATAGAGACAGTAGATCTAGCTGTTCTGTCATAATATAATAGAGACAGTAGATCTAGCTGGTCTGTCATATTATAATAGAGACAGCAGATCTAGCTGGTCTGTTATATTATAATTATAGACAGTAGATCTAGCTGGTCTGTCATATTATAATAGAGACAGTAGATCTAGCTGGTTTGTAACATTATTAAAAGACAGTAGATCTAGCTGGTCTGTCATATTATAATAGAGACAGTAGATGAGCTGGTCTGTCATATTATAATAGAGACAGTAGATCAAGCTGTTCTGTCACAATATAATAGAGACAGTAGATCTAGCTGGTCTGTCATAATATAATAGAGACAGTAGATCTAGCTGGTCTGTCATATTATAATGGAGACAGTAGATCTAGCTGGCATGTCATAAAATAATAGAGATGGTAGATCAAGCTGGTCTGTCAAAATATAATAGAGACAGTAGATCTAGCTGGTCTGTCATATTATAATAGAGACAGTAGATCTAGCTGGTCTGTCATTGTAATAGAGACAGTAGATCAAGCTGGTCTGTCATAAAAATAATAGAGATAGTAGATCAAGCTGGTCTGTCATATTATAATAGAGACAGTAGATCTAGCTGGCCTGTCAAAATATAATAGAGACAGTAGATCTTGCTGGTCTGTCATAAAATAATAGAGATAGTAGATCAAGCTGGTCTGTCATAATATAAGAGAGACAGTAGATCTAGCTGGTCTGTCATATTATAATAGAGACAGTAGATCTAGCTGGTCTGTCATGTTATAATAGAGACAGTAGTTCAAGCTGGTCTGTCATAATCTAATAGAGACAGTAGATCTAGCTGGTCTGTCATAATATAATAGAGACAGTAGATCTAGCTGGTCTGTCATATTATAATAGAGACATTAGATCTAGCTGGTCTGTCATATTATAATAGAGACAGTAGATCTAGCTGGTTTGTAACATTATTAAAAAGATAGTAGATCTAGCTGGTCTGTCATATTATAATAGAGACAGTAGATCTTGCTGGTCAGCCATAATATAATAGAGACAGTAGATCTAGCTGTTCTGTCATAATATAATAGAGACAGTAGATCTAGCTGTTCTGTCATATTATAATAGAGACAGTAGATCTAGCTGGTCTGTCATAAATAATAGAGATAGTAGATCAAGCTGGTCTGTCATAATATAACAAGACAGTAGATCTAGCTGGTCTGTCATATTATAATAGAGACAGTAGATCTAGCTGGTCTGTCATATTATAATAGAGATAGTAGATCAAGCTGGTCTGTAATAATATAAGAGAGACAGTAGATCTAGCTGGTCTGTCATATTATAATAGAGACAGTAGATCTTGCTGGTCAGCCATAATATAATAGAGACAGTAGATCTAGCTCTTCTGTGATAATATAATAGAGACAGTAGATATAGCTGGTCTGTCATATTATAATAGAGACAGCAGATCTAGCTGGTCTGTTATATTATAATTTACAGACAGTAGATCTAGCTGGTCTGTCATATTATAATAGAGACAGTAGATCTAGCTGGTCTGTCATATTATAATAGAGACAGTAGATGAGCTGGTCTGTCATATTATAATAGAGACAGTAGATCTACTGTTCTGTCACAATATAATAGAGACAGTAGATCTAGCTGGTCTGTCATATTATAATAGAGACAGTAGATCTTGCTGGTCTGTCATAAAATAATAGAGATAGTAGATCAAGCTGGTCTGTCATATTATAATAGAGACAGTAGAACTAGCTGGTCTGTCATATTATAATAGAGATAGTAGATCAAGCTGGTCTGTCATAATATAAGAGAGACAGTAGATCTAGCTGGTCTGTCATATTATAATAGAGACAGTAGATCTTGCTGGTCAGCCATAATATAATAGAGACAGTAGATCTAGCTGTTCTGTGATAATATAATAGAGACAGTAGATCTAGCTGGTCTGTCATAAAATAATAGAGATAGTAGATCAAGCTGGTTTGTCATAATATAATAGAGACAGTAGATCTAGCTGGTCTGTCATAATATGAGAGAGACAGTAGATCAAGCTGGTCTGTCATAATATGAGAGAGACAGTAGATCTAGCTGGTCTGTCATATTGTAATAGAGACAGTAGATCTAGCTGGTCTGTCATATTATAATAGAGAGTAGATCAAGCTGTTCTGTCACAATATAATAGAGACAGTAGATCTAGCTGGTCTGTCATATTATAATAGAGACAGTAGATCAAGCTGGTCTGTCATAATATAATAGAGACAGTAGATCTAGCTGGTCTGTCATATTATAATAGAGACAGTAGATCTAGCTGGTCTGTCATATTATAATAGAGACAGTATATCTAGCTGGCCTGTCAAAATATAATAGAGACAGTAGATCTTGCTGGTCTGTCATAAAATAATAGAGATAGTAGATCAAGCTGGTCTGTCATAATATAAGAGAGACAGTAGATCTAGCTGGTCTGTCATAATATAATAGAGACAGTAGATCTTGCTGGTCTGTCATAAAATAATAGAGATAGTAGATCAAGCTGGTCTGTCATAATATAAGAGAGACAGTAGATCTAGCTGGTCTGTCATATTATAATAGAGACAGTAGATCTAGCTGGTCTGTCATGTTATAATAGAGACAGTAGATCTAGCTGGTCTGTCATATTATAATACAGACAGTAGATCTAGCTGGTCTGTCATATTATAATAGAGACAGTAGTTCAAGCTGGTCTGTCATAATCTAATAGAGACAGTAGATCTAGCTGGTCTGTCATATTATAATAGAGACAGTAGATCTAGCTGGTCTGTCATAATATAATAGAGACAGTAGATCTAGCTGGTCTGTCATATTACAATAGAGACAGTAGATCTACCTGGTCTGTCATAATATAATAGAGACAGTAGATCTAGCTGGTATGTCATAAAATAATAGAGATAGTAGATCAAGCTGGTCTGTCATAATATAATAGAGACAGTAGATCTAGCTGGTCTGTCATAATATAATAGAGACAGTAGATCTAGCTGGTCTGTCATAATATAATAGAGACAGTAGATCTAGCTGTTCTGTCAAAATATAATAGAGACAGTAGATCTAGCTGGTCTGTCATAATATAATAGAGACAGTAGATCTAGCTGGTCTGTCATATTATAATAGAGACAGTAGATCTAGCTGGTCTGTCATAAAATAATAGAGACATTAGAATATAGCTGGTCTGTCATAATATAATAGAGACAGTAGATCTAGCTGGTCTGTCATAATATAATTTAGACAGTAGATCTAGCTGGTCTGTCATAATATAATTTAGACAGTAGATCTAGCTGGTTTGTCATAATATAATTTAGACAGTAGATCTAGCTGGTCTGTCATATTATAATAGAGACAGTAGATCTTGCTGGTCTGTCATAATATAATAGAGACATTAGAATATAGCTGGTCTGTCATAATATAATAGAGACAGTAGATCTAGCTGGTCTGTCATAATAATAGAGACAGTAGATCTAGCTGGTCTGTCATAATAATAGAGACAGTAGATCTAGCTGGTCTGTCATAATATAATAGAGATAGTAAATCTAGCTGGTCTGTAATATTATAATAGAGACAGTAGATCTAGCTGGTCTGTCATAAAATAATAGAGATAGTAGATCAAGCTGGTCTGTCATAATATAATAGAGACAGTAGATCTAGCTGGTCTGTCATAATATTATAGAGACAGTAGATCTAGCTGTTCTGTCAAAATATAATAGAGACAGTAGATCTAGCTGGTCTGTCATAATATAATAGAGACAGTAGATCTAGCTGGTCTGTCATAATATAATAGAGACAGTAGATTAAATCAAATCAAATCAAATCAAATCAAATTTTATTTGTCACATACACATGGTTAGCAGATGTTAATGCGAGTGTAGCGAAATGCTTGTGCTTCTAGTTCCGACAATGCAGTAATAACGAGCAAGTAATCTAACTAACAATTCCAAAAAAACTACTGTCTTATACACAGTGTAAGGGGATAAAGAATATGTACATAAGGATATATGAATGAGTGATGGTACAGAGCAGCATAGGCAAGATACAGTAGATGATATCGAGTACAGTATATACATATGAGATAAGGATGTAAACCAAGTGGCATAGTTAAAGTGGCTAGTGATACATGTATTACATAGATAAGGATGCAGTCGATGATATAGAGTACAGTATCAACGTATGCATATGAGATGAACAATGTAGGGTAAGTAACATTATATAAGGTAGCATTGTTTAAAGTGGCTAGTGATATATTTACATCATTTCCCATCAATTCCCATGATTAAAGTGGCTGGAGTAGAGTCAGTGTCATTGACAGTGTGTTGGCAGTAGCCACTCAATGTTAGTGGTGGCTGTTTAACAGTCTGATGGCCTTGAGATAGAAGCTGTTTTTCAGTCTCTCGGTCCCAGCTTTGATGCACCTGTACTGACCTCGCCTTCTGGATGACAGCGGGGTGAACAGGCAGTGGCTCGGGTGGTTGATGTCCTTGATGATCTTTATGGCCTTCCTGTAGCATCGGGTGGTGTAGGTGTCCTGGAGGGCAGGTAGTTTGCCCCCGGTGATGCGTTGTGCAGACCTCACTACCCTCTGGAGAGCCTTACGGTTGAGGGCGGTGCAGTTGCCATACCAGGCGGTGATACAGCCCGCCAGGATGCTCTCGATTGTGCATCTGTAGAAGTTTGTGAGTGCTTTTGGTGACAAGCCGAATTTCTTCAGCCTCCTGAGGTTGAAGAGGCGCTGCTGCGCCTTCCTCACGATGCTGTCTGTGTGAGTGGACCAATTCAGTTTGTCTGTGATGTGTATGCCGAGGAACTTAAAACTTGCTACCCTCTCCACTACTGTTCCATCGATGTGGATGGGGGTGTTCCTCTGCTGTTTCCTGAAGTCCACAATCATCTCCTTAGTTTTGTTGACGTTGAGTGTGAGGTTATTTTCCTGACACCACACTCCGAGGGCCCTCACCTCCTCCCTGTAGGCCGTAGATCGTTGTTGGTAATCAAGCCTACCACTGTTGTGTCGTCCGCAAACTTGATGATTGAGTTGGAGGCGTGCATGGCCACGCAGTCGTGGGTGAACAGGGAGTACAGGAGAGGGCTCAGAACGCACCCTTGTGGGGCCCCAGTGTTGAGGATCAGCGGGGAGGAGATGTTGTTGCCTACCCTCACCACCTGGGGGCGGCCCGTCAGGAAGTCCAGTACCCAGTTGCACAGGGCGGGGTCGAGACCCAGGGTCTCGAGCTTGATGACGAGCTTGGAGGGTACTATGGTGTTGAATGCCGAGCTGTAGTCGATGAACAGCATTCTCACATAGGTATTCCTCTTGTCCAGATGGGTTAGGGCAGTGTGCAGTGTGGTTGAGATTGCATCGTCTGTGGACCTATTTGGGCGGTAAGCAAATTGGAGTGGGTCAAGGGTGTCAGGTAGGGTGGAGGTGATATGGTCCTTGACTAGTCTCTAAAAGCACTTCATGATGACGGATGTGAGTGCTACGGGGCGGTAGTCGTTTAGCTCAGTTACCTTAGCTTTCTTGGGAACAGGAACAATGGTGGCCCTCTTGAAGCATGTGGGAACAGCAGACTGGTATAGGGATTGATTGAATATGTCCGTAAACACACCGGCCAGCTGGTCTGCGCATGCTCTGAGGGGGCGGCTGGGGATGCCGTCTGGGCCTGCAGCCTTGCGAGGGTTAACACGTTTAAATGTCTTACTCACTTCGGCTGCAGTGAAGGAGAGACCGCATGTTTCCGTTGCAGGCCTTGTCAGTGGCACTGTATTGTCCTCAAAGCGGGCAAAAAAGTTATTTAGTCTGCCTGGGAGCAAGACATCCTGGTCCGTGACTGGGCTGGGTTTCTTCCTGTAGTCCGTGATTGACTGTAGACCCTGCCACATACCTCTTGTGTCTGAGCCGTTGAATTGAGATTCTACTTTGTCTCTGTACTGGCGCTTAGCTTGTTTGATAGCCTTGCGGAGGGAATAGCTGCACTGTTTGTATTCAGTCATGTTACCAGACACCTTGCCCTGATTAAAAGCAGTGGTTCGTGCCTTCAGTTTCATTACGAATGCTGCCATCAATCCACGGTTTCTGGTTAGGGAATGTTTTAATCGTTGCTATGGGAACGACATCTTCAACGCTCGTTCTAATGAACTCGCACACCGTATCAGCGTATTCGTCAATGTTGTTGTCTGACGCAGTAGAAACATCTCCCAGT
Source organism: Oncorhynchus tshawytscha (assembly GCF_018296145.1). Taxonomy (NCBI): domain Eukaryota; kingdom Metazoa; phylum Chordata; class Actinopteri; order Salmoniformes; family Salmonidae; genus Oncorhynchus; species Oncorhynchus tshawytscha. The sequence continues at coordinate 52,367 of NW_024608578.1, forward strand.
CCACGTGATGGAAGCAGTCTTGGAGTGTGGAGTCAGCTTGGTCGGACCAGCGTTGGACAGACCTCAGCGTGGGAGCTTCTTGTTTTAGTTTCTGTCTGTAGGCAGGGATCAACAAAATGGAGTCGTGGTCAGCTTTTCCCGAAAGGGGGCGGGGCAGGGCCTTGTATGCGTCGCGGAAGTTAGAGTAACAATGATCCAGGGTCTTTCCACCCCTGGTTGCGCAATCGATATGCTGATAAAATTTAGGGAGTCTTGTTTTCAGATTAGCCTTGTTAAAATCCCCAGCTACAATGAATGCAGCCTCCGGATAAATCGTTTCCAGTTTGCAGAGAGTTAAATAAAGTTCGTTCAGAGCCATCGATGTGTCTGCTTGGGGGGATATATACGGCTGTGATTATAATCGAAGAGAATTCTCTTGGTAGATAATGCGGTCTACATTTGATTGTGAGGAATTCTAAATCAGGTGAACAGAAGGATTTGAGTTCCTGTATGTTTCTTTCATCACACCATGTCACGTTGGCCATAAGGCATACGCCCCCGCCCGTCTTCTTACCAGAAAGATGTTTGTTTCTGTCGGCGCGATGCGTGGAGAAACCCGCTGGCTGCACCGCTTAGGATTGCGTCTCTCCAGTTAGCCATGTTTCCGTGAAGCAGAGAACGTTACAGTCTCTGATGTCCCTCTGGAATGCTACCCTTGCTGGATTTCATCAACCTTGTTGTCAAGAGACTGGACATTGGCAAGAACAAATCTTAGGGAGTGGTGCACGATGTGCCCGTCTCCGGAGTCTGACCAGAAGACCGCTTCGTTTCCCTCTTTTTCTGAGTCGTTTTTTTTTTTTTTGGTCGCTGCATGTGATCCAGCTGGTTACACTGGTTGTAAGGCAGAACACAGGATCCGCATCGTCAAAAACATATTCTTGGTCGTATTGATGGTGAGTTGACGCTGATCTTATATTCAGTAGTTCTTCTCGGCTGTATGTAATGAAACCTAAGATGACCTGGGGTACTAGTGTAAGAAATAACACGTAAAAAAACAAAAAACTGCATAGTTTCCTAGGAACGCGAAGCGAGGCGGCCATCTCTGTCGGCGCCGGAAGTAGTTCTAGCTGGTCAAGTAGATCTAGCTGGTCAAGTAGCTGGTCAAGTAGATCTAGCTGGTCAAGTAGATCTAGCTGGTCAAGTAGATCTAGCTGGTCAAGTAGATCTAGCTGGTCTGTCATATTATAATAGAGACAGTAGATCTAGCTGGCCTGTCAAAATATAATAGAGACAGTAGATCTTGCTGGTCTGTCATAAAATAATAAAGATAGTAGATCAAGCTGGTCTGTCATAATATAAGAGAGACAGTAGATCTAGCTGGTCTGTCATATTATAATAGAGACAGTAGATCTAGCTGGTCTGTCATATTATAATAGAGACAGTAGATCTAGCTGGTCTGTCATAATATAATAGAGACAGTAGATCTAGCTGGTCTGTCATAATATAATAGAGACAGTAGATCTAGCTGGTCTGTCATATTATAATAGAGACAGTAGATCTAGCTGGTCTGTCATATTATAATAGAGACAGTAGATCTAGCTGGCCTGTCAAAATATAATAGAGACAGTAGATCTTGCTGGTCTGTCATAAAATAATAGAGATAGTAGATCAAGCTGGTCTGTCATAATATAATAGAGACAGTAGATCTAGCTGGTCTGTCATATTATAATAGAGACAGTAGATCTAGCTGGTCTGTCATATTATAATAGAGATAGTAGATCAAGCTGGTCTGTCATAATATAAGAGAGACAGTAGATCTAGCTGGTCTGTCATATTATAATAGAGACAGTAGATCTAGCTGGTCTGTCATATTATAATAGAGACAGTAGATGTAGCTGGTCTGTCATATTATAATAGAGACAGTAGATCAAGCTGTTCTGTCACAATATAATAGAGACAGTAGATCTAGCTGGTCTGTCATATTATAATAGAGACAGTAGATCTAGCTGGTCTGTCATATTATAATAGAGATAGTAGATCAAGCTGGTCTGTCATAATATAAGAGAGACAGTAGATCTAGCTGGTCTGTCATATTATAATAGAGACAGTAGATCTAGCTGGTCTGTCATATTATAATAGAGACAGTAGATGTAGCTGGTCTGTCATATTATAATAGAGACAGTAGATCAAGCTGTTCTGTCACAATATAATAGAGACAGTAGATCTAGCTGGTCTGTCATATTATAATAGAGACAGTAGATCTAGCTGGTCTGTCATATTATAATAGAGACAGTAGATCTAGCTGGTCTGTCATATTATAATAGAGACAGTAGATCTAGCTGGTCTGTCATATTATAATAGAGACAGTAGATCTAGCTGGCCTGTCAAAATATAATAGAGACAGTAGATCTTGCTGGTCTGTCATAATATAAGAGAGACAGTAGATCTAGCTGGTCTGTCATATTATAATAGAGACAGTAGATCTAGCTGGTCTGTCATATTATAATAGAGACAGTAGATCTAGCTGGTCTGTCATAATATAATAGAGACAGTAGATCTAGCTGGTCTGTCATAATATAATAGAGACAGTAGATCTAGCTGGTCTGTCATATTATAATAGAGACAGTAGATCTAGCTGGTCTGTCATATTATAATAGAGACAGTAGATCTAGCTGGCCTGTCAAAATATAATAGAGACAGTAGATCTTGCTGGTCTGTCATAAAATAATAGAGATAGTAGATCAAGCTGGTCTGTCATAATATAATAGAGACAGTAGATCTAGCTGGTCTGTCATATTATAATAGAGACAGTAGATCTAGCTGGTCTGTCATATTATAATAGAGACAGTAGATGTAGCTGGTCTGTCATATTATAATAGAGACAGTAGATCAAGCTGTTCTGTCACAATATAATAGAGACAGTAGATCTAGCTGGTCTGTCATATTATAATAGAGACAGTAGATCTAGCTGGTCTGTCATATTATAATAGAGATAGTAGATCAAGCTGGTCTGTCATAATATAAGAGAGACAGTAGATCTAGCTGGTCTGTCATATTATAATAGAGACAGTAGATCTAGCTGGTCTGTCATATTATAATAGAGACAGTAGATGTAGCTGGTCTGTCATATTATAATAGAGACAGTAGATCAAGCTGTTCTGTCATAATATAATAGAGACAGTAGATCTAGCTGGTCTGTCATATTATAATAGAGACAGTAGATCTAGCTGGTCTGTCATATTATAATAGAGACAGTAGATCTAGCTGGTCTGTCATATTATAATAGAGACAGTAGATCTAGCTGGTCTGTCATATTATAATAGAGACAGTAGATCTAGCTGGCCTGTCAAAATATAATAGAGACAGTAGATCTTGCTGGTCTGTCATAAAATAATAAAGATAGTAGATCAAGCTGGTCTGTCATAATATAAGAGAGACAGTAGATCTAGCTGGTCTGTCATATTATAATAGAGACAGTAGATCTAGCTGGTCTGTCATATTATAATAGAGACAGTAGATCTAGCTGGTCTGTCATAATATAATAGAGACAGTAGATCTAGCTGGTCTGTCATATTATAATAGAGACAGTAGATCTAGCTGGCCTGTCAAAATATAATAGAGACAGTAGATCTTGCTGGTCTGTCATAAAATAATAGAGATAGTAGATCAAGCTGGTCTGTCATAATATAAGAGAGACAGTAGATCTAGCTGGTCTGTCATATTATAATAGAGACAGTAGATCTAGCTGGTCTGTCATATTATAATAGAGACAGTAGATCTAGCTGGTCTGTCATAATATAATAGAGACAGTAGATCTAGCTGGTCTGTCATATTATAATAGAGAAAGTAGATCTAGCTGGTCTGTCATATTATAATAGAGACAGTAGATCTAGCTGGTCTGTCATATTATAATAGAGACAGTAGATCTAGCTGGCCTGTCAAAATATAATAGAGACAGTAGATCTTGCTGGTCTGTCTTAAAATAATAGAGATAGTAGATCAAGCTGGTCTGTCATAATATAAGAGAGACAGTAGATCTAGCTGGTCTGTCATATTATAATAGAGATAGTAGATCAAGCTGGTCTGTCATAATATAAGAGAGACAGTAGATCTAGCTGGTCTGTCATATTATAATAGAGACAGTAGATCTTGCTGGTCAGCCATAATATAATAGAGACAGTAGATCTAGCTGTTCTGTGATAATATAATAGAGACCGTAGATCTAGCTGGTCTGTCATATTATAATAGAGACAGCAGATCTAGCTGGTCTGTCATATTATAATTTAGACAGTAGATCTAGCTGGTCTGTCATATTATAATAGAGACAGTAGATCTAGCTGGTCTGTCATATTATAATAGAGACAGTAGATGTAGCTGGTCTGTCATATTATAATAGAGACAGTAGATGTAGCTGGTCTGTCATATCATAATAGAGACAGTAGATCAAGCTGATCTGTCACAATATAATACAGACAGTAGATCTAGCTGGTCTGTCATATTACAATAGAGACAGTAGATCAAGCTGGTCTGTCATAATATAATAGAGACAGTAGATCTAGCTGGTCTGTCATATTATAATAGAGACAGTAGATCTAGCTGGTCTGTCATATTATAATAGAGACAGTAGATCTAGCTGGCCTGTCAAAGTATAATAGAGACAGTAGATCTTGCTGGTCTGTCATAAAATAATAGAGATAGTAGATCAAGCTGGTCCGTCATAATATAAGAGAGAAAGTAGATCTAGCTGGTCTGTCATATTATAATAGAGACAGTAGATCTAGCTGGTCTGTCATGTTATAATAGAGACAGTAGATCTAGCTGGTCTGTCATATTATAATACAGACAGTAGATCTAGCTGGTCTGTCATATTATAATAGAGACAGTAGTTCTAGCTGGTCTGTCATAATCTAATAGAGACAGTAGATCTAGCTGGTCTGTCATATTATAATAGAGACAGTAGGTCTAGCTGGTCTGTCATAATATAATAGAGACAGTAGATCTAGATGGTCTGTCATATTATAATAGAGACAGTAGATCTAGCTGGTCTTTCATAATATAATAGAGACAGTAGATCTAGCTGCTCTGTCATGTTATAATAGAGACAGTAGATCTAGCTGGCATGTCATAAAATAATAGAGATGGTAGATCAAGCTGGTCTGTCAAAATATAATAGAGACAGTAGATCTAGCTGGTCTGTCATATTATAATAGAGACAGTAGATCTAGGTGGTCTGTCATATTATAATAGAGACAGTAGATCAAGCTGGTCTGTCATAAAATAATAGAGATAGTAGATCAAGTAGGTCTTGCTGGTCTGTCATAATATAATAGAGACAGTAGATCTAGCTGGTCTGTCATATTATAATAGAGACAGTAGATCTAGCTGGTCTGTCATAATATAATAGAGAAAGTAGATCTAGCTGGTCTTTCATATTATAATAGAGATAGTAGATCAAGCTGGTCTGTCATAATATAAGAGAGACAGTAGATCTAGCTGGTCTGTCATATTATAATAGAGACAGTAGATCTTGCTTGTCAGCCATAATATAATAGAGACAGTAGATCTAGCTGTTCTGTGATAATATAATAGAGTCAGTAGATCTAGCTGGTCTGTCATATTATAAGAGAGACAGTAGATCTAGCTGGTCTGTCCATATTATAATAGAGATAGTAGATCAAGCTGGTCTGTCATAATACAAGAGAGACAGTAGATCTAGCTGGTCTGTCATATTATAATAGAGACAGTAGATCTAGCTGGTCTGTCATATTACAATAGAGACAGTAGATCAAGCTGGTCTGTCATAATATAATAGAGACAGTAGATCTAGCTGGTCTGTCATATTATAATAGAGACAGTAGATCTAGCTCGTCTGTCATGTTATAATAGAGACAGTAGATCTAGCTGGCCTGTCAAAGTATAATAGAGACAGTAAATCTTGCTGGTCTGTCATAAAATAATAGAGATAGTAGATCAAGCTGGTCTGTCATAATATAAGAGAGACAGTAGATCAGCTGGTCTGTCATATTATAATAGAGATAGTAGATCTAAAAGCTGGTCTGTCATAATAAGAGAGATAGTAGATCTAGCTGGTCTGTCATATTATAATAGGGCAGTAGATCTAGCTGGTCTGTCATATTATAATAAGAGACAGTAGATCTAGCTGGTCTGTCATATTATAATAGAGACAGTAAGTAAGCTGGTCTGTCATAATATGTAGAGACAGTAGATCTAGCTGGTCTGTCATATTATAATAGAGACAGTAGATCTAACTGGTCTGTCTTTTGTATAATAGCGACAGTAGATCTAGCTGGTCTGTCATATTATAATAGAGACAGTAGATCAAAGCTGGTCTGTCATAATATAATAGAGACAGTAGATCTAGCTGGTCTGTCATATTATAATAGAGACAGTAGATCTAGCTGGTCTGTCATAATATAATAGAGACAGTAGATCTAGCTGGTCTGTCATATTATAATAGAGACAGTAGATCTAGCTGGTCTGTCATATTATAATAGAGACAGTAGATCTAGCTGGTCTGTCATAATATAATAGAGACAGTAGATCTAGCTGGTCTGTCATAAATATAATAGAGACAGTAGATCAAGCTGGTCTGTCATAATATAATAGAGACAGTAGATCTAGCTGGTCTGTCATATTATAATAGAGACAGTAGATCTAGCTGGTCTGTCATAATATAATAGAGACAGTAGATCTAGCTGGTCTGTCATATTATAATAGAGACAGTAGATCTAGCTGGTCTGTCATATTATAATAGAGACAGTAGATCTAGCTGGTCTGTCATATTATAATAGAGACAGTAGATCAAGCTGGTCTGTCATAATATAATAGAGACAGTAGATCTAGCTGGTCTGTCATATTATAATAGAGACAGTAGATCTAGCTGGTCTGTCATAATATAATAGAGACAGTAGATCTAGCTGGTCTGTCATATTATAATAGAGACAGTAGATCTAGCTGGTCTGTCATAATATAATAGAGACAGTAGATCTAGCTGGTCTGTCATATTATAATAGAGACAGTAGATCTAGCTGGTCTGTCATATTATAATAGAGACAGTAGATGTAGCTGGTCTGTCATATTATAATAGAGACAGTAGATCTAGCTGGTCTGTCATAATATAATAGAGACAGTAGATCTAGCTGGTCTGTCATATTATAATAGAGACAGTAGATCAAGCTGGTCTGTCATAATATAATAGAGACAGTAGATCTAGCTGGTCTGTCATATTATAATAGAGACAGTAGATCTAGCTGGTCTGTCATATTATAATAGAGACAGTAGATCTAGCTGGTCTGTCATAATATAATAGAGACAGTAGATCTAGCTGGTCTGTCATATTATAATAGAGACAGTAGATCAAGCTGGTCTGTCATAATATAATAGAGACAGTAGATCTAGCTGGTCTGTCATATTATAATAGAGACAGTAGATCAAGCTGGTCTGTCATAATATAATAGAGACAGTAGATCTAGCTGGTCTGTCATATTATAATAGAGACAGTAGATCTAGCTGGTCTGTCATAATATAATAGAGACAGTAGATCTAGCTGGTCTGTCATATTATAATAGAGACAGTAGATCTAGCTGGTCTGTCATATTATAATAGAGACAGTAGATCTAGCTGGTCTGTCATATTATAATAGAGACAGTAGATCAAGCTGGTCTGTCATAATATAATAGAGACAGTAGATCTAGCTGGTCTGTCATATTATAATAGAGACAGTAGATCTAGCTGGTCTGTCATAATATAATAGAGACAGTAGATCTAGCTGGTCTGTCATATTATAATAGAGACAGTAGATCTAGCTGGTCTGTCATATTATAATAGAGACAGTAGATCTAGCTGGTCTGTCATAATATAATAGAGACAGTAGATCTAGCTGGTCTGTCATAAATATAATAGAGACAGTAGATCTAGCTGGTCTGTCATAATATAATAGAGACAGTAGATCTAGCTGGTCTGTCATATTATAATAGAGACAGTAGATCAAGCTGGTCTGTCATAATATAATAGAGACAGTAGATCTAGCTGGTCTGTCATATTATAATAGAGACAGTAGATCTAGCTGGTCTGTCATATTATAATAGAGACAGTAGATCTAGCTGGTCTGTCATATTATAATAGAGACAGTAGATCAAGCTGGTCTGTCATAATATAATAGAGACAGTAGATCTAGCTGGTCTGTCATAATATAATAGAGACAGTAGATCTAGCTGGTCTGTCATAATATAATAGAGACAGTAGATCTAGCTGGTCTGTCATATTATAATAGAGACAGTAGATCTAGCTGGTCTGTCATAATATAATAGAGACAGTAGATCTAGCTGGTCTGTCATATTATAATAGAGACAGTAGATCTTGCTGGTCAGCCATAATATAATAGAGACAGTAGATCTAGCTGTTCTGTGATAATATAATAGAGACCGTAGATCTAGCTGGTCTGTCATATTATAATAGAGACAGCAGATCTAGCTGGTCTGTCATATTATAATTTAGACAGTAGATCTAGCTGGTCTGTCATATTATAATAGAGACAGTAGATCTAGCTGGTCTGTCATATTATAATAGAGACAGTAGATCTAGCTGGTCTGTCATATCATAATAGAGACAGTAGATCTAGCTGTTCTGTCACAATATAATAGAGACAGTAGATCTAGCTGGTCTGTCATATTACAATAGAGACAGTAGATCTAGCTGGTCTGTCATAATATAATAGAGACAGTAGATCTAGCTGGTCTGTCATATTATAATAGAGACAGTAGATCTAGCTGGTCTGTCATATTATAATAGAGACAGTAGATCTAGCTGGTCTGTCATAAATATAATAGAGACAGTAGATCTAGCTGGTCTGTCATAAATATAATAGAGACAGTAGATCTAGCTGGTCTGTCATAATATAATAGAGACAGTAGATCTAGCTGGTCTGTCATATTATAATAGAGACAGTAGATCTAGCTGGTCTGTCATATTATAATAGAGACAGTAGATCTAGCTGGTCTGTCATATTATAATAGAGACAGTAGATCTAGCTGGTCTGTCATAATATAATAGAGACAGTAGATCTAGCTGGTCTGTCATAATATAATAGAGACAGTAGATCTAGCTGGTCTGTCATATTATAATAGAGACAGTAGATCTAGCTGGTCTGTCATAATATAATAGAGACAGTAGATCTAGCTGGTCTGTCATATTATAATAGAGACAGTAGATCTAGCTGGTCTGTCATAATATAATAGAGACAGTAGATCTAGCTGGTCTGTCATAATATAATAGAGACAGTAGATCTAGCTGGTCTGTCATATTATAATAGAGACAGTAGATCTAGCTGGTCTGTCATAATATAATAGAGACAGTAGATCTAGCTGGTCTGTCATAATATAATAGAGACAGTAGATCTAGCTGGTCTGTCATAATATAATAGAGACAGTAGATCTAGCTGGTCTGTCATAATATAATAGAGACAGTAGATCTAGCTGGTCTGTCATAATATAATAGAGACAGTAGATCTAGCTGGTCTGTCATATTATAATAGAGACAGTAGATCTAGCTGGTCTGTCATAATATAATAGAGACAGTAGATCTAGCTGGTCTGTCATATTATAATAGAGACAGTAGATCTAGCTGGTCTGTCATATTATAATAGAGACAGTAGATCTAGCTGGTCTGTCATAATATAATAGAGACAGTAGATCTAGCTGGTCTGTCATATTATAATAGAGACAGTAGATCTAGCTGGTCTGTCATATTATAATAGAGACAGTAGATCTAGCTGGTCTGTCATAAAAGTATAATAGAGACAGTAGATCTAGCTGGTCTGTCATAATATAATAGAGACAGTAGATCTAGCTGGTCTGTCATAATATAATAGAGACAGTAGATCTAGCTGGTCTGTCATATTATAATAGAGACAGTAGATCTAGCTGGTCTGTCATAATATAATAGAGACAGTAGATCTAGCTGGTCTGTCATATTATAATAGAGACAGTAGATCTAGCTGGTCTGTCATAATATAATAGAGACAGTAGATCTAGCTGGTCTGTCATATTATAATAGAGACAGTAGATCTAGCTGGTCTGTCATAATATAATAGAGACAGTAGATCTAGCTGGTCTGTCATATTATAATAGAGACAGTAGATCTAGCTGGTCTGTCATATTATAATAGAGACAGTAGATCTAGCTGGTCTGTCATATTATAATAGAGACAGTAGATCTAGCTGGTCTGTCATAATATAATAGAGACAGTAGATCTAGCTGGTCTGTCATATTATAATAGAGACAGTAGATCTAGCTGGTCTGTCATAATATAATAGAGACAGTAGATCTAGCTGGTCTGTCATATTATAATAGAGACAGTAGATCTAGCTGGTCTGTCATATTATAATAGAGACAGTAGATCTAGCTGGTCTGTCATAATATAATAGAGACAGTAGATCTAGCTGGTCTGTCATAAATATAATAGAGACAGTAGATCTAGCTGGTCTGTCATAATATAATAGAGACAGTAGATCTAGCTGGTCTGTCATATTATAATAGAGACAGTAGATCTAGCTGGTCTGTCATAATATAATAGAGACAGTAGATCTAGCTGGTCTGTCATATTATAATAGAGACAGTAGATCTAGCTGGTCTGTCATATTATAATAGAGACAGTAGATCTAGCTGGTCTGTCATATTATAATAGAGACAGTAGATCTAGCTGGTCTGTCATAATATAATAGAGACAGTAGATCTAGCTGGTCTGTCATATTATAATAGAGACAGTAGATCTAGCTGGTCTGTCATAATATAATAGAGACAGTAGATCTAGCTGGTCTGTCATATTATAATAGAGACAGTAGATCTAGCTGGTCTGTCATATTATAATAGAGACAGTAGATCTAGCTGGTCTGTCATAAATATAATAGAGACAGTAGATCTAGCTGGTCTGTCATAATATAATAGAGACAGTAGATCTAGCTGGTCTGTCATAATATAATAGAGACAGTAGATCTAGCTGGTCTGTCATATTATAATAGAGACAGTAGATCTAGCTGGTCTGTCATAATATAATAGAGACAGTAGATCTAGCTGGTCTGTCATATTATAATAGAGACAGTAGATCTAGCTGGTCTGCCATAATATAATAGAGACAGTAGATCTAGCTGTTCTGTCATAATATAATAGAGACAGTAGATCTAGCTGGTCTGTCATATTATAATAGAGACAGTAGATCTAGCTGGTCTGTCATATTATAATAGAGACAGTAGATCTAGCTGGTCTGTCATATTATAATAGAGACAGTAGATCTAGCTGGTCTGTCATATTATAATAGAGACAGTAGATCTAGCTGGTCTGTCATAATCATAATAGAGACAGTAGATCTAGCTGGTCTGTCATAATATAATAGAGACAGTAGATCTAGCTGGTCTGTCATATTATAATAGAGACAGTAGATCTAGCTGGTCTGTCATAATATAATAGAGACAGTAGATCTAGCTGGTCTGTCATATTATAATAGAGACAGTAGATCTAGCTGGTCTGTCATATTATAATAGAGACAGTAGATCTAGCTGGTCTGTCATAAATATAATAGAGACAGTAGATCTAGCTGGTCTGTCATAATATAATAGAGACAGTAGATCTAGCTGGTCTGTCATAATATAATAGAGACAGTAGATCTAGCTGGTCTGTCATATTATAATAGAGACAGTAGATCTAGCTGGTCTGTCATATTATAATAGAGACAGTAGATCTAGCTGGTCTGTCATAATATAATAGAGACAGTAGATCTAGCTGGTCTGTCATATTATAATAGAGACAGTAGATCTAGCTGGTCTGTCATATTATAATAGAGACAGTAGATCTAGCTGGTCTGTCATAATATAATAGAGACAGTAGATCTAGCTGGTGTGTCATAAATATGATAGAAACAGTAGATCTAGCTAGGATGTCATAATATAATAGAGACAGTAGATCTAGCTGGTCTGTCATTATATGATAGAGACAGTAGATCTAGCGGGTCTGTCATAATATAATAGAGACATTAGATCTAGCTTATCTGTCATATTATCATTGAGACAGTAGATCTTGCTGGTCTGTCATAATATAATAGAGACAGTAGATCTAGCTGGTCTGTCATAATATAATAGAGACAGTAGATATAGCTGGTCTGTCATATTATAATAGAGACAGTAGATCTAGCTGGTCTGTCATATTATAATAGAGACAGTAGATCTAGCTGGTCTGTCATAATATAATAGAGACAGTAGATCTAGCTGGTCTGTCATAATATAATAGAGACAGTAGATCTAGCTGGTCTGTCATATTATAATAGAGACAGTAGATCTAGCTGGTCTGTCATAATATAATAGAGACAGTAGATCTAGCTGGTCTGTCATATTATAATAGAGACAGTAGATCTAGCTGGTCTGTCATATTATAATAGAGACAGTAGATCTAGCTGGTCTGTCATAATATAATAGAGACAGTAGATCTAGCTGGTCTGTCATAATATAATAGAGACAGTAGATCTAGCTTGTTTGTCATAATACAATGGAGACAGTAGATCTACCTCGTCTGTCTCAATACAATAGAGACAGTAGATCTAGCTGGTCTGTCATAATATAATAGAGACAGTAGATCTAGCTAGTCTGTCATAATATAATAGAGACACTAGATCTTGCTGGTCTGTCATATTATAATAGAGACACTAGATCTAGCTGGTCTGTCATATTATAATAGAGACAGTAGATCTAGCTGGTCTGTCACAATATAATAGAGACAGTAGATCTAGCTGGTCTGTCATATTATAATAGAGACAGTAGATCTAGCTGGTCTGTCATAATATAATAGAGACAGTAGATCTAGCTAGTCTGTCATAATATAATAGAGACAGTAGATCTCGATGGTCTGTCATATTATAATAGAGAAAGTAGATCTAGCTGGTCTGTCAAAATATAATAGAGACAGTAGATCTAGCTGGTCTGTCATAAATATAATAGAGACAGTAGATCTAGCTGGTCTGTCATAATATAATAGAGACAGTAGATCTAGCTGGTCTGTCATATTATAATAGAGACAGTAGATCAAGCTGGTCTGTCATAATATAATAGAGACAGTAGATCTAGCTGGTCTGTCATATTATAATAGAGACAGTAGATCTAGCTGGTCTGTCATATTATAATAGAGACAGTAGATCTAGCTGTTCTGTGATAATATAATAGAGACTGTAGATCTAGCTGGTCTGTCATATTATAATAGAGACAGCAGATCTAGCTGGTCTGTCATATTATAATTTAGACAGTAGATCTAGCTGGTCTGTCATATTATAATAGAGACAGTAGATCTAGCTGGTCTGTCATATTATAATAGAGACAGTAGATGTAGCTGGTCTGTCATATTATAATAGAGACAGTAGATCAAGCTGTTCTGTCACAATATAATAGAGACAGTAGATCTAGCTGGTCTGTCATATTACAATAGAGACAGTAGATCTAGCTGGTCTGTCATAATATAATAGAGACAGTAGATCTAGCTGGTCTGTCATATTATAATAGAGACAGTAGATCTAGCTGGTCTGTCATATTATAATAGAGACAGTAGATCTAGCTGGTCTGTCATAAATATAATAGAGACAGTAGATCTAGCTGGTCTGTCATAAATATAATAGAGACAGTAGATCAAGCTGGTCTGTCATAATATAATAGAGACAGTAGATCTAGCTGGTCTGTCATATTATAATAGAGACAGTAGATCTAGCTGGTCTGTCATATTATAATAGAGACAGTAGATCTAGCTGGTCTGTCATAATATAATAGAGACAGTAGATCTAGCTGGTCTGTCATATTATAATAGAGACAGTAGATCTAGCTGGTCTGTCATATTATAATAGAGACAGTAGATCTAGCTGGTCTGTCATAATATAATAGAGACAGTAGATCTAGCTGGTCTGTCATAATATAATAGAGACAGTAGATCTAGCTGGTCTGTCATAATATAATAGAGACAGTAGATCTAGCTGGTCTGTCATATTATAATAGAGATAGTAGATCTAGCTGGTCTGTCATAATATAAGAGAGACAGTAGATCTAGCTGGTCTGTCATATTATAATAGAGACAGTAGATCTTGCTGGTCAGCCATAATATAATAGAGACAGTAGATCTAGCTGGTCTGTCGTAATATAATAGAGACAGTAGATCTAGCTGGTCTGTCATATTATAATAGAGACAGTCGATCTAGCAGCTCTGTCATATTATAATAGAGACAGTAGATCTAGCTGGTCTGTCAACATATAATACAGACAGTAGATCTAGCTGGTCTGTTATAATATAATAGCGACAGTAGATCTAGCTGGTCTGTCATATTACAATAGAGACAGTAGATCTAGCTGGTCTGTCATAATACAATAGAGACAGTAGATCTAGCTGGTCTGTCATATTATAATAGAGACAGTAGATCTAGCTGGTCTGTCATAATATAATAGAGACAGTAGATCTAGCTGGTCTGTCAAATTATAATAGAGACAGTAGATCTAGCTGGTCTGTCATATTATAATAGAGACAGTAGATCTAGCTGGTCTGTCATAATATCATTGTGACAGTAGGTCTAGCTGGTCTGTCATATTATAATGGAGATAGTAGATCTAGCTGGTCTGTCATAATATAATAGAGACAGTAGATCTAGCTGGTCTGTCATATTATAATAGAGACAGTAAATCTAGATGGTCTGTCATATTATAATAGAGAGAGTAGATCTAGCTGGTCTGTCATATTATAATAGAGACAGTAGATCTAGCTGGTCTGTCATAATATCATTGTGACAGTAGGTCTAGCTGGTCTGTCATATTATAATAGAGACAGTAGATCTAGCTGGTCTGTCATATTATAATAGAGACAGTAGATCTAGCTGGTCTGTCATATTATAATAGAGACAGTAGATCTAGCTGGTCTGTCATAATATAATAGAGACAGTAGATCTAGCTGGTCTGTCATATTATAATAGAGACAGTAGATCTAGCTGGTCTGTCATAATATAATAGAGACAGTAGATCTAGCTGGTCTGTCATATTATAATAGAGACAGTAGATCTAGCTGGTCTGTCATATTATAATAGAGACAGTAGATCTAGCTGGTCTGTCATATTATAATAGAGACAGTAGATCTAGCTGGTCTGTCATAATATAATAGAGACAGTAGATCTAGCTGGTCTGTCATATTATAATAGAGACAGTAGATCTAGCTGGTCTGTCATAATATAATAGAGACAGTAGATCTAGCTGGTCTGTCATATTATAATAGAGACAGTAGATCTAGCTGGTCTGTCATATTATAATAGAGACAGTAGATCTAGCTGGTCTGTCATAATATAATAGAGACAGTAGATCTAGCTGGTCTGTCATAAATATAATAGAGACAGTAGATCTAGCTGGTCTGTCATAATATAATAGAGACAGTAGATCTAGCTGGTCTGTCATATTATAATAGAGACAGTAGATCTAGCTGGTCTGTCATAATATAATAGAGACAGTAGATCTAGCTGGTCTGTCATATTATAATAGAGACAGTAGATCTAGCTGGTCTGTCATATTATAATAGAGACAGTAGATCTAGCTGGTCTGTCATATTATAATAGAGACAGTAGATCAAGCTGGTCTGTCATAATATAATAGAGACAGTAGATCTAGCTGGTCTGTCATATTATAATAGAGACAGTAGATCTAGCTGGTCTGTCATATTATAATAGAGACAGTAGATCTAGCTGGTCTGTCATATTATAATAGATACAGTAGATCAAAGCTGTTCTGTCACAATATAATAGAGACAGTAGATCTAGCTGGTCTGTCATATTATAATAGAGACAGTAGATCTAGCTGGTCTGTCATAATATAATAGAGACAGTAGATCTAGCTGGTCTGTCATATTATAATAGAGACAGTAGATCTAGCTGGTCTGTCATATTATAATAGAGACAGTAGATCTAGCTGGCCTGTCAAAGTATAAT